>NW_018485984.1:1088918-1145046 GCF_002113885.1 Mizuhopecten yessoensis | reverse complement strand
TATATATATATATATATATAATAGATAATAAATAAATAAGTCCTTGCGAAGGAAAATATAGAATGATATTTATATATACATATACAATTAACCTTATTTAAAGGACTAACAGTCAAAAGGAACAGAAAAGGAAAACAAATACGTCATCAGATGAATGTTGCACTGTTGTGTTTTACAAATCAACAGCATACTGGCAGTCAGTATACAAACACACAATACAACAAGCTAGTAAATTGGTCACTATGGGTTTTTTTGTTTTGTTTTATTGGGATTGAGATTTTTGTTTTTGATGTTTGAGTTAATTTTATATATAAATATTGCCGGATACATCAGGTTGAAGTTCCTAGTTTCATTATTTCGTTTTTTAAATGTTGAAATATTAGTTGTAACAGGAGAGAAAAATACTCGATGTGTCTTCATAAAACCTGTACAGTCTTGAATTAAACAACTAACATCGGGAAAGTGATTGGCATATCTTAATTGGATCTAATGGGGAAAATATATAGTGGAAATTTAAAAATCAATACGCTTTAGTGTTTTTTTTTTAAACTTTCTCAGTGCTGAAAATTAAGTAACATATTGATTCACAAAATCGTTTATTTAACCTTATTTATAAATATTTTATCCTTGTGTTAATATATAAACCAAAGGTCTGTTAATGCAATATGCTGTGATAGCGTTATTTATTTACTTATTTTAGTACATAAATATTGGTTTAGAAATAGGATTGACAGCATTTTCCTTGGTAATGAATTGGAAGGATTATTCTTAAGAAAGGATTAGGAACCTGTAAATATCTATTTGATTTATATATAAAAAATATGAATATCAGCTCAATCTTTCTTTTATTTTTTGTCACAAACATGCCGACGAAATCTAACGAAATTCTTATTTATAACGTAAACTAATTGAGCAAATGTCAATTTATTTTAATATCCATAATTTTGCTTATTTTTATATCTATTTGTTTATAAGTTTTGCCTTCACAGCTGTGATTAAGTACATCTTTGAAAGTGACATCTCGGCCCGTTATATCTGACAAGAAGTCCGTTTCATTGTTTACCTTTTGTACTTATCTCCGTGTGTGATATTGTGTGGTATCCATATTTCATGTGAATGCCAGTTGTTAATACCTCTAGTAACACTCATGGCGAGGAGTAATCGGTCCGCGTTATCTATAGCGGTACTTCGGTCAGACCCTACTCCGCGGGCCACAGTCTCGATATTATAAATCTTCTGGACTGACCACGGGGAGCGCAAAACGACCCAACAGCACGAACAAAGATGGTGGCAACAATTTGGAGTGCTTTGCGCTGCATATTTATTTTAATATGTGGAATTTAAACATATATTTGATAACTACAAATTAGTTTAATATTCACACATTTTTTTCAGTTGGAAACATAGTGATGTAATTTGCTCGTAGGATAAAATCGAATAATTATTATTTGTGTGTGGTTTTATTTTCCCCTATTTTTATTTAAATAAATTCTATTTCTTTATACTTTATATTTTTATAAACATACAATACTACTTTCCACGTATTATAATTGTTCTTGCGGATAATCTATATAACTAATGACATTTTTCCAAATCATTTTTGTTATTTATAATTTAATACATATATTTTTCTGATGTATGTTCCCACACAAATTGCATTATTTACAATTCCATTAGTTCCGTGTAAATTATAACATATATCTACAGTCATAACAAATCGATACCAGATTATCGAATTTAGAAATGTAAACCTTTAGCGTGGCCACCGAGCGCGAGACATTCCCACCCCCGACAACGGACTGGAAACGGGAAAAATATTATTTGTGTTTAATAATTTAACATTGCCCAGCGTTTCTAGGCAATGTCTCAGTCACACCTCTAGCAGTACCGTTAACGAATTGTCATTTGAGGCGGAATATTGAAAACGGCTTATTTTTTTGTTAGAATTGGAAAGGGACCCTTACTTTGTGAAAACATTTTCCGCCACAGCCATTTCTAGACATCACTTTAGTTCCACGCCTGACAGCCGCTCCATTGGGATTTCCCCAAATAGCTATCTATGATTATTTTGTAATGATGACCTAATGAAGAAGAAATCAGCCCCTATCTGAATAGTTCTGTTTCGCCGAGCGTAGCGTGCTCTAACTAACTAATTTTAATTCTAAAATGAAGAAATTAGTGAAAACAATGAAGAACCGGTATTGATATATTACCCTGCGTAACTCATCACCAGACACAGTCTGTTAGCAGGAAAAAACACAAGACATTCCGAGTCATAATTGTAATTTCTCTTTCTAGTTATATATATATCTAAAGCTATCCTTTCTGAATCTTTTATCCTGCTATGTTTTAATAACAGACATAATAAATATGACGAAAAGTTAAAACGAATTTCATCAAAACTATTCTAAATAAATAAACAAAACTATTCCATCTTTTAGTTTTATCAATTTTATTCTCTTTGTTATTAATGTTCATGTTTGCTTTAATTAGCAGTATATTTAGACATTTCAGATAGCCTGTATATTTATCTATAAAGCCAGATAGATATGCGGACGTATGCGGGTTTCACTGTAAAGATAATCAGTGGGTGATCGATGACTAACGATGTGGGTCGGTTAGAATACCTAGCATTGTTACTGTAAGACAAAAGACAGCATGTTTCAGTTTTACTATGTTTTAATATGATTTCACAACATTTTCAAATCATGGTACTGTGCCTATATCGAGTTATCTTGTATAAAAATAATTCCTTCAAGCCAGTTTATTCGTTTTGAAAGCTAAACTGGCATTTATAACCAATTATCTCACTTTATGGAAGTTTTATCGCGACAGTGTTTTACCGTAGAATTGGCCTTTCACAGTGTTGAGATAAACATAGCAGAATATAAACATAAAACGCGACCATGATCAATCTGCGGCCATACCGTGACAGCTATTTGCCGAACTGTTACAATCCGTGTTTTGATTGGTCCGATATTTTACTACGCGGCCTGCTGAGAAAGTAGTTCGAGTTCATTGAAGTAGAGCCTACGTGTGGATGGTTGTTATATAGACCATTGAGATCGCGTTCAGCTTTGATTACCTACTGAAATCCGAGACCCCTCAAAATGGCTCTTTATTCTCTAAACGAAACACAGCGAGACCTAAGTGTCTGCGATTCTCACAAGGAGACCCAGCGCACCTTGCCACTTAATACGGCATTACACTGACACATAAGTGTTGTACGGGCTGCACAGGGGCATGTGAAACATAGAAAATATAATGAATATAATCTTTGTTTATTGTATATGGAAGAATTTAATAAATAATGATGATACGGCCAATAAGTTTGAGACTACATGTAACAAGAAATGGTAATATATAGGGAAAATAATAGAAAATAATAATGACGATCATTTAAAAAAAAAATATAGAACAAAAAAATGATGATGATGATGATGATGATGATGATGATGATGATGATGATGATGATGATGATGGTCGATTCAATGTTGTGTATAATTCTAATGGTTTTATTATTTAAACAATTAATTTGCTATCGCTTCACATAGCCCGGAGGTGTTGTTATGATTTTTTTAGCTGTTGAGTCACAGGTGAAAGTTAATCGATAAATCGATAAGCGGTATGTAAGGCCATTAATTGCCACTGAGAACTGCGCTCTGATCAGTCATGTTATTGGAATCTCCGTCAGAGATCGTTCCTATTCGGAATTACACGTGCTATCTATCGGGAGAACATTGACTTAGGAGCTCCTCGAATTGCACAAACGTGACCATGATGAATGATTTGTAGATAAGTTTTTATAATCAAGTGTGCATGGCTATTTTGTGTAGGATTTTATATTGAACCAATCATCTTTACAGGATAAATGAATGATATTTTTTTCGATGCAAACATTGTCATGTTTATTTTATATTATTTCGTTCGTTTATTTTTTTTACTGTATTTATCGAATAATAACGAAAACTATTTTTGAATTCATTCATTAAGATGACGCAGGATATCTTAAATAATTGTAAAATGATGGATTGATTATATATAAATACGGTGACATTATAATTTAGGCGCATATATATATATATTTTAATATTTCCTGACGGGCTGAATCACTGGTAAACAATTTTTATTTCATTCATACTATCCCACTTCGTCTTGATCTGATTGCATATAAAATACTTAAATAAGTTCTGCGAAGTTTTTACACCTCCTGAATAAAATAGTAAACAATTTTCATGTCAAGTTGTGTAAATGTTCTGATATACATAGATGTATATGCGATCTTTGTCAGGTTAAAGTCAGATGAATTTTATTGTAAAAATTCGCTTAGTCAGTGAAATGACAAATGCATTGCATAATGTTTTTAAAAATACGGTATAATTGTCAAGTCTAACTGTAATCAGGGGTAAGAATGTCCGGTGACATTGATATACTATTTAATACTACTTTTTTATACCTGAATCGTTCCTTTCATCATATCGAATAATGATTTATTGGAACGACACCATACAATTTCCATAAGAAAACTCTTGATATTGAAACTAAAACCATTTTATTTATTATATTTTTTCAATGTGTTTGTTACTCTGAAGATTAGCTTTTTTTATACTTGCCTTCTTAAACATTACGTTTCTGAAATAAAAATACTTGTCTGAAATATTGTACGTACACTCAATTTAAGAGTGCACGTGTAGGACTTATATAGAAATATTCTTATTAAACCAATCCCAGTAAAGCGACGGGGATGCTAAGGAGATCAATTCCCATATGTTATGTTTTTCAGCGATCAAGATAAATGTTGAAAAAGGGAGAAAAACACTGATTTGAATATGAATTCATACAAATCAGGAGGTATGTGAAAGATACGGAGCACTAAAACAAATGCATCCAGGATAAAGCAAAAAGTCCGGAATCTGAATTCACTGCGTGAGAAAAATTGGGCAGCCGTACAAAGCCTCCTAAAACAGCTAGAACCTAATAAATAAAGCCGGGCATATCAACCTGTCATGTCGCGATTCCAAGCGGCCTTACTCTTGGTAATGCTAGAACTCTTCCTACAGTGAAAACCATAAAAATATCTCGAGCTAAGCACGAGCGTATTGGCGTTATCGTACCAGAAATTGAATTGAACAGTGTAGGAGGCTAAGTGTTTCTGTATACTAAGTGTTAACACAGTTTCCTATATGAACTATCGATAGGATTTTCAAGTTCTGCAGTTACATTTCTGGAGATTTGGATTTTGTTTTACTAAATGAGTAAAATTGGTAGCCAGCGTGAAAAGGTTTTTAGGTGTGACCAACTTGTATACAACGGTGAGACCAGCTGATAAGTGTTTTAGAAAACTGCATTGTTATAATAATAATATATGGCAGTATCGCGTTTGATATCTCTCGTATGCGAGATATAAATATAAGTTTTTGTACAGAAATGTGACAGGCACATTATACCACTCTCACGTTGCAAAAAGGCTTGTATGTAAAAGAAAATTAATTATACCATCTCAAAAATCAGTTCAGAGTTAAATTTCACCACCAATTTGACATTTTTTAGATAGGATTAACTGTCAACACTTGGAGATTAATGTGGAAATGCCCGCCCAAAAATTGGTCTTCAATAACACAATAAATGAGGGATATAAACTAAGGTTCTGTTCACTGGACGTGAAATTAGATATAAATTAAATTACTCACTACGCCGTAAGAGCCTGGTAACTTTGAAGGAATTTTTGGCGTTCCTGGAAAGAGATAGCGCCAAAGAAAAAAGAAAGTTATCAATTTTGTATACATATTTGCTTCCAGCCTCGCACGTTTTAAATTGTTTGTATCTGTTTTTCTGCTAAATTCATACACAAACAGGAGAGATCAAAGGGCTAAGAAACTGTATACGTTCCAGGAACAGATGGTTAGCAACGGAATCGCATTAATAACGCTAGTTCAGTGAAGGAGACATTTTATTTATTTTCACTGGTGTAAAAAAGATGTTCGCAACATAGACTCGTGTCTGCGAGAGGAAACAGAAAGGCGACTTGGCGGTTCTTATCTCAAGCAAGAGATCTTCCCGTTATTATTCCTGATAATTGACGTAGTGTATATTTCTGCTTCTGTGAATAGCGTTATGTAGTTTTACAAATCAGGTAGAATCGCTGAATGGCTTGGCGTTTTGTAGTGAGGACGGAACACAGTTGGCTTGAGTTACAGTGTTAATGGCCTCTACCATGTGAGAAAAATAATTAAGTCGAGATAATTATTTACAGATAACGATTATATAATTTTGGAGAATTAATAGTCTATTCTAATTATAAAGTGCTAAAAATATCGATTAAGCAAAGTTGTTTTTATTGATATATCTTCATAGGATATGTAAATAAAGATATGCGTGGAAACTGTTTAATGTGTATTCCTCGGAGCGTATTGAAACAAAAATAGTTTTTTTAGATATTTTTTTCTGATTAGAAATCAAATTTATTTTAAAGATACATCATATACGTTTTATTACAGCGTAATAAGAAATATATTACTTTGGCAAAAACATGTTTCAAATATATATATTTCCTGTATCAATAAGGGTTATTTTATTAATATTTGGACGATAGTAAAACAAATGAAATGTCCCCAGATATTTGTGTTACAGAACGGTTAACCCATTATCAGAAAAAACTAAATCTGCTGAGTTGCATATCTCCACAACGAGGTAATAATAAATTGACCTCAACTTTTTATAATTTTTAAATCAATTTGTATTTTCCACCTTTTGAATGATAGTTATGTTTCTTTTTTTCATGTATGCTGGTTTTAAGGATCAAACATAATGACATATCAATAATTATGTATGCTAAGTGTTGATGCACGTGCTATTACATCATAAAAATATTAGTTAGCGTAGCATAAGCAGCGATTCAAACTAGTTCTTAATTACATACAGAAAATCCAGTGATGAACATTTTGCTGAACGCATTTTTGTTTACCTTCTTTCAAATAAATAATTTTATTCGTTGATAAATTTCGAGACAATGAGTTTTTAATGCATATATTTTATTGCTTTTAATGTATTCAATATAATCTTTAGTCTCGAAGAAATTAATTTGCTATTTGTTTTTATTTCTTCATCGTTAAAGCGAAACATTTGTTTTAAATATTGAAATATCACTAAAATAAATAAAATCCACACATCATAGCCGAATCCAGCGAAATTTACTTGTCCTTCAGAAAACCCCACAGCAGGGATTTTTTCTTTAAAAAACCGCGTATTTTCCTTTTCTGTTTTATTTTTGTGATAGCCTGTAATATACATTTAATTCTATTTCATTTTCTTTGTTTAAGATTTACTTTGAGGAAGTATTTATGGCTTGAAGTTTTATATGTTTTTATTTGGTTATTGGTTTGTCCTCATTGTCTCATTTACTTGTTTTATCGGCGCTTTCAAAAATGTCCTATTGTGTTTATGTACCTTTTGTGTTGCAATTGGTGTAGATAGTAATAAAAAAATCATGAAAATACAATAAAATGTGTAAACAAAATTAGACGATACTAAGACCTGTCGGTTTTTGTTAAAGAAACTCGCCTGAATACAGATATAAAATAAATCTTTTATAGCATTTCAGTAAATAAAAATTGACTCCAATAACTAAAAGCGTATTTGAGTATGTAATAAAGATTTCGCCAATATATAAATGTCAGTGATGTACATTTGTCAGATCAGCAAGCAGAAGTGACGCTTTGATCGCCTCTAAGACTTGCCGACCAACCGGAGGCTCTCCTAGGGATACTGACGGGTACCTCGGCATAGGACCTGCCGTGTCGGCATACCCATATACATCATATACCCACAGTCGTTCCTATTATCATTTTAATGTGTGTATTTTGGGAGAAAAAAATGAGAGAAAATCTGCATGCGTAGGACCAGGCTATTAGACAGGCGATGCTTAGATCTCAAACAGAGATAAACGCTATTTACACCACTCCGGTTCACTTGAGATAGAAACAACCATTACTGCGCCTCGGGGCACGTAGGACCCACCTGTATTTCTGGAAGCTTGCCGCACTACTTTCTTTCTACATTGACGGAAAGCTATCTTTTTTTTACTTCTTGCTCGATTATGATTTGACGACACAAATCGAATCTCACGAATCACATTTGGACATTTACTGGTCCGACCGCCTACTTTTAAAACCAGGTCAATTGAAACTGTAAAATACATTTCGCTAGAGTTTAAACAAACGAAAAAAATACGAAATAAAGTATATGGGTTGATTTGTTGATAGAGTCGCTCTGTTTTGCATACTTGTGTAGATATTTCAGAGAGTCGCGGTGTGGCCCGTCCTGTGTATACAACTCAGTTGTACGTAAACTGATAACGATACAGAACAGAATAACATGTTGTTCTAGACAAATGGTGTCAGGAAAAAAAATGATGTTGTTGTTTTTTATTGTAATTAATCGTTGATGACAAGCCTGCCCTATTGGATCCCTGCTTATATATAAAGTTCCATTTTTGGGCACTTAACTGACAACGGGATACATCAGCCCGGCTCGGGAGACGAGTAGGGGTTTGGCATTAAGTGTTTTCTTGTCTTTCTCTGTCCAAACGTTGCATATCGAAACATGACTGACCTAAATAGCAAACCAATGGAGGCCAGGCGAGGATGTACTCAAAAGTACAATGTATTTTTAAATCCTTCCCCGGACGGAGCTGATCATAAATGTAAATAACGCAACTGAATAATACGTAGATTCATATAATATTTATTTATCAAAATGGTCTATTTCGTACAGCAAATTAAATAGCTTTTTATGATCAGAACTTCACGAATAATTGTTGTAAAAATCCGTGTAGAAAATCATAAACTTTTGCAGGCGATTTATATATTTAGAATATTGTTGTTCATAGTTTATAGGATATATCAGCATCTGCATTCATTACATATAATCATGATATATTTATTTATTTGTTTATTTATTTATTATCTAATTTAGTTATCTATTTTTCAAATTTACCCTAAGTATTCAACCACTAAAAAGCCCATCCTGTGCTCATACATTGATACGTATTTATATTTCATTCTGAGAAATTGACATGAAATACAAGTCATCAATTGTTATCAAGTATTTCCGGGATACAAGCTTACAAATTAAGAAAAATGTGTAAACCTTTTGTAACAACGGTCTGGAACGTTTGGGAAGATTTTTTTTAGAGTATATGCTAATGAAATAAATCAATCACGTTTTTTCCCGAATACAACATACATTACAATTCGTGACCCACTAATTCATCATGTTGCCAAAGTAAAAATATAATTTTCCGGTTTAGTTAGTTTTCGTGTTGAGAGCTGAACGTGTATTCATTATATAAACTGGGTTAATTAGCTATCGTTAATTAAAAAACATTTAAAACCCGCCAGCGGAAACCCCACGGAACACAAGTCGATGAGAGAATTTCTTTACAAACAGATACATCTTATGACCCTGATCCAGATCAACTGACGACAAACCAGTATGTCCCCTTCTTCAAATTCAACAAGGCGTTCCGAACCGCATTGTGAACCGACCTTGGTTTAATTTTAGATTTTATTGTACTAGTGCATGTGCTGAGTTTGACACCGATAGCCTGACACAGGGATCACGATTAAGCTCCGGACTGAACCCTTCCAATAGCCCTATTATACAACGTATGTATTTAAGTGCACTGAGTATTATGATACTGTAAAACCGGAGTGCATCTATTATTAATTATGTCACATTGCCGTAAATCACAAAATGACATAAAATATAATTTAGTTTAGACTGTAACATTGTTGATGAACACTGAATTAATATCATACTCATTATATTTTTAAATTAATCTTGCATGTGTATATACAATAGTGATTTACGATACCGCTCATGACATACTGAGCTCAGCTATTTCTGCTGTAAGACTGTAAGGGAACAGTAGATGATGATTAGCCATTATCTTTGACGCTCAGGTGCTGCTAGTACTCCGGTTATTATGGCGGTAAAACATTGGGTTTTAATTCAGTATTGTCTTACGTGGTTTAATCCATAAAAATGTGTTTTCGTATCAATTTGCATAAAAACTTTATTTTGACTTCTTATACACAGTTTTCCATTATGAATCTAGGTACTTCATCACTTAAAAGATTATTTGATTTCTATACAAATATTACTGATATAATAGTTCACATATATGAAAATATATTAATTATAAGAAAGCAGAAAGTACTTTTGCATTCTGCTATAACCTGCTTTTCTGAGTTCAAACAACTTTTTATTGTTCATTTTCTACTTAATACATTTAAATTATCTTTTTTTGTGAGGAAAGCTGTCCTAATGTTAGTAATTATTTTACAGTTAAAAATGAAATGTTGAAATGCTTAATCGGGAATCATTAAAGGATAATAATATCAATATTACTCTTCCAGATTTGGCTAGCAGTTTGCTATAATGTAATACCAAAAACAAAACAAAAACATTGAAGACTCCATAGCTTGCTCTGCGTGTACCATTATGTACTAGTAACTCCGTTAGCTTTTGCAGAAAACAAATACTTTATATAGATTTACTTTGGAAAGTTCTTAGTTGAAACCGAGATAGCGAACACGAATGATTTATCCAATGAGTGCAATCGTAAGTTATGTATTTTTTTTTATTACATCTCATCTGTACTGTTTTGTGTTCATATGGATACCCCCGTGGAGAGCCTCAATATTTTTGGCTCTGTCGTATTTACCCTGTAGAACCGAGCGAGTGGGACCAACAAACACCGTTCGTTTCTCGGGGTTAATAAGGTAGGGTAACTATCACGTGACCAGATGAGGCTCCAGACGGGATGCTGAAAATATACTTTCGATCAAAGTCACATGATGCAGCTACATATATATCATTTTTATCAAATATAATAACTATAAAATGTATACTGTCTTAATTTACCGGTTAACTGTGATTAATACCCGTTGCTCTAACCTGCCTAATATGTTTTACGGCTGTTATCATGTACTACTTTTGAAACATAAATGCACATTTTCTATATCAGCATTCACACATCAATGTATATGATACCTCTCATTTTTCTGAATTATCGTAGATCATACAAATATGGCCGCTTGCATCGCTATCAGTGTCGGGAAATTAAATTATCCTTTTCACAAAAACGCTTGCGAGTGTTTTAGCAGTTAGAGTTACCGACCTTATAAATCAATATCCTGCATTACAGATGCACAGAAACACAGATAATTTCCACCCTCTATTGTTTCACTCAGTAGTCATAAAGTGTAGCGCTTTTTGAGCTCATTGTTTTACTCGTTTTAACAATAATTGGATCATTTAGGTAGTTAAGAGATTATATAAGTTGGACACCATTACTGTTTGTTTAAAGTGTTAGTTTCGGAATGATAATATGATTTTGTGACATTATTCCAGGCTGTAATTCATAAAATCCTAGGAGTATAAAATGTATTCCAATCCACTGATTTATTTACCACGAATGCATTTTAATCTGTAATGAATGCCCTGAAGCTGGTACTTTGGAAGGTAACGTGAAGGAGAGCTGTAATCAGAAGTTATCTTGTCCTAGCAATAGTGATATGCAATGCTTCACATTTTCTTAACCTATCGCCACAAGAAGCATTATGCATGTTTGAATTCTTGTATATTCTTTACCCGGCTCAAGAAAGTGGCTTTGTATCTGGCATTTTTATTCTATTTTCCTTCCTAATCTCAAGAAAAGGTGTTTTTTTCATGATGGAATTCTTTTTATATTCTAACTCGTCTAAACAGAGACATTGTCAATACACGACGCTGGTTCATTTATACACCAATTCCACTGTAATGTAATTCTGGATTAAATGAGAATTTGATAGACTGTATTAATTGGTTTGGGAAGATGGTTCAGGAATGCGATTAGTCATCTGTGGTAGAAATATATAATATATATGTATCCTTTCACCCGAAGCTGTGAAGGGCGCTTATCCTACCCCGTGACAGATCTGTTGGCAAACATGTCTCCGGTCGCACGCTCGCTTCATCACAATTCAATATATCTTTTGTCAATTAATTTGTCTATCTTATATATCAAATATTTTACATAATTCAAAATAGAAACATATCTGTTAAAGTTCTTTGGTAACATTATATATGTGTTGTGTACATTGAGAATTGAAGTACCATTTCTATCTGGCGGTCTTAGCTAGACTTTACGGCGGTGGATACGAGTCGAGGCTATGGTGGCTGTCGAAATGATGCATTCGAAAACAGTGGCATATCATCGGAGTTTTGTATGTTTTGATACAAATTGTGACAATATTAAACAAATATTATTGTGTTTTACTTGTGGCTGTCGTCAGCTCAGCGTGCGTTTACAGCCGGTATGCCGAGAAAGGTGTAATGGGGTGAAATGTTGACAAGATGGACAATGATACCCCGTCGAGCATCGCGACGCTGGGTATATGTTTCGTATGCTGTAGAGTCAACTATATAAAAATACAAAACCCAGTGTCACATTGCTTAAGTGACAAATACGATATTTCTTTACATGAAAAGGTCAAGGTATTAGAGCTACATGGGGCAGTTTATCTGGATATTTATTTACTTACCTGTACGTACCCCAAGGTGTTTAGCACTTGTTTGCACTTTCTTGCCAATGGGCTATAATGAAGCAAGCTATTATTGTATAGCCTATTTACCTGTAGATTTTTTTAGACAGGAATTTCGTTTGGTTTTTCACTTTGTATCAATTTCTGTGGTCGACCATTATAAAAATGTCATATATCATTGTAGTAATAGATGTAATTTGAAACTTGTACAATTGAAAATGTGTTTCCAATATCGCCTTCCGGGGACAATTCTTTATGTGCTTTGTACATAAATGATGATACATACAGATCTACCGATCTCATATAGAATGGGTATGTAATTAAAAATAATATATTATTCGTATAAATTTGATATCGATCTTTTTTGAGTTGGTAATGGTAGAATGCATACACTATAGGAATCTACGACTCTAAATATTTTGGTTCAATTAAGTGTATTCCATTCAAAGTAATTTATAGCTTGATGGAGTCGTAAATTAGGAAGAGATTTTGGGATATTTTGGAATTGCTCGTTAGTTTCTTATCGTTCTATCAAATATGCACAATATGCATACTCTGGGGACACTTGTGCCCAAAACTTTTTTGGAAAAGTTTCGAGATAAAATGTTTCCGAACCTCCGAACCTCTGGTGCCAACAAATGGTCATTTTCTAAACAAAATGTTTCTTACCAATATCTAACTTTGGTTATTATTTCTGAATTTGAAATAAACGGTATTTCTATAACATTTTGTGTGAAAAAATATATAGTTTATATATGTCCCGTTACATTAAATTCAATATAAATTGTTTTCCTTTGTACGATTTCTAACTTTTATGTTGGAATTGGTCTGAATTATAATGTTTTGTTTAGGAAAACACATGTTCCGAACACATTTTATATGTATATATATGTATATATATGGGGCAAAGAAGTAATTCCAACAGTGTGGACAAGTTTAGTTTGTCAAATTTTCGGAGCGATCCGCTCCTTTATCAAGACACAGTGAAACAGAACAGTTACATGTACATATGCATCATATTACAAGAAGATAGAACTGATATACTATAATTGAAAATATAGCTATTATATACAACACCAATAGTCCCCTCGGCTAAAGATAGATATAGCTGACTGTTTTAATTGTCTATGATATAATCAACCTCTGAAGTTAATTATATTTTTAGGCTTAAGTGCAAATGTAGCCTAATGCGAAATGGATGTGGATGTACCTGTGTATCCCAACGCTGCCACCGAATTATGACGGTATAGTTCATTGGACCAATTGCTGTGTTGTTACTAGCACTCTGTCCTTTTGTCTTAGCCCAACCAATTATAAGTGGTGTATATATGTATTTATTTCATATATTTAAATATACTTATATAAATGTTACCACAGATGTTTCACAGATCAGTCAATTTGAAGTCTACTTGTTTTCAAGCCCATAAACTGTAACAGGATTGATGTATCTGATGCATAGAAAAGGTGATTTTTTCCTGTTTAAAATGAAAAGTATTCTTTTCTAACGCATTTCGTAAGACAATAAATTAATATAAACTATTCAAAAAGCAGAAAAGCAATCAACGTCAACATTTTGTTAAAGTGCATGTCACCTAGACACTATAGCCTTCAAGATAATAAAGAGTAAATAATAAGAAATATGTAGATAGAAAATAAAATTTTACGATGGTTTATGTCACAATTTATCTAACGTAATAAGGGTTTGGTTAAGGAAACCGTTCATTCCGCAATTTTAAAGCCAAAATCATGTCGTCACTTGTCGACATTGAGGTACCGTTGATACATTATATAATATAATGTCATTGCTGTATACGTTAGTGAAGAAATAAATATATAGCAAAGGCAAGTGTTAGAAGAAAGATAATTTGTATGTTTATATTCAAGCGGTAATATTCATATATATATATATATATATAGCCAATAATTAGCACAACTTTGATGAAGTATCTTTTTGTCACAGCGAAGTGTTTCAGAAGTTCATACTTGGTCCTTCTTAATTTTTACAAATACAGAACAAACACAGCAAAACATTAAAACAAGAATATACATATATTTTGTTTGTTTTGACTATCTGGTCATGCTTGGATGTAAGACTGCATGTGGATTATTTCACTGGCAGTTGATTTATACACAGAACAAGGGCAGGTATAGCTAATATCAAAACTCTTGCCAAAAAGTGGCTCGTGATTTATAGTAGCCCCAAGGAAGAATTTAACGCATGGCTATTGAATAGTTAATGTGTAAGTACGTGTCAATTTTTCTTACCTAAATTCAATTTTATTTACAACATGTGCAGTAAATTACACAACCAACATACCAGAGTTATAATTATTTCTACATTTTAATTATAATGGTAGAATGTAAATTGTTTATTTAATCGTAAACAATATCCCAAAGGAACAGAAATTAGTAGATCGTCTCAGACGTTAATTAAGAGACAATCCATACAAAAACAAGTAAAGAGTATTGTTATCTGCCTAAATATCTAATAAAATGCAGGATTACTCGTTTTCCTATTACTCGTTTTCCTATTACGAATAATAGTCAAAAACCCGAGTGAAGATATCAGATGTACAATGCCTTTGTGTAAGGAAAGTTTAACAATATGTATACGATATTTTTTGTTATTTTCTAAAAAAAAAAGGGCCCTATGTATTTCAGAAAGTGTTTGAGGAGCAAATTACACTGCATTGACAACAATGAAATTCTACAATGAGACCATGGCAAAGGATTGACGTCAGAATTGGTCAAATAGTGCATATAGTAATTTGAGAGAAAAACAATTAATGCTAGAGTGCAATAGTTTATAAATAGGTCGTATACATTGTTTAAGCAGTCTTGACCATACTTTAAGATGTTTCAAGTCAAACATTGTTAGCAAAATGTAACATATCATACAGAAAGAACTCATAAAAAAATCACTTTTTATTTTCTAAAAATGAAGAGACGTTTATGGCTTGTATATTGTATGCACATATATTCCAAGGAATTGCATTCAACGGCTGTGAAAACCTAAATGATATTGAAAATAGGTTCCAGCAGCGAACAAGCTAGTTTGCCTTCGGAAGACGTATTGGAACTGGACACACAAAATTATAGTTTTTACACAAGGGACCCCTTGGTGTCGACCCGGCTTAGAGGGCTGGACATTGATTTTGGCTTGAAATAATGAACTTCGGTCAATCCCTGGCTAATCCGTCAGTTCATTTAGTTGGGCACTCTAGTGAACACACGCTCTATACTAAGGATACATACAACTAATAAGACAATCTCTGTGGCTGATAAAGCTATCCGATATGTGATTTCTTTATTTATGGCGTCGAACTAATGACCCCGAGAAAGTTCGTTATTGATTGGGCCGTGTACACTGGTCAGCGGATCGGCCGGAGTCCGACCACTTGACCGTAACTTCGTGTGCCAATCTAACACGTTTTTACTGGCCCTGAAGTCACCACTTGACCGTATCTTCTGGTGTGGGCAGTCAGTTATGTGAATGACAAATGTGTTCTTTTCAGCCAAGACAGAGACCCAACAAATAGAAAACGTTTACTATACTGTAAATGATACCAACATGTACTATTTGTTGAATAATTGAGAAATAATGTACATTGCTGCCTACGATCAGTTCATAGTTACCAATATCTTGAATAACTTCATTGAGCAACTTCATGAAGCATAACTCTTTACGGAATTAGTTTAAATATCATATAAATGACAGAGATAGGCCTATTTACTGAGCCATGACTTGGTATTATGAACTTTGATTTACATATGAGTTGAATATAGAAACATGTTTTAATATTTTGAAATATAATACACAGAATATTTCTTTATGAGATGTTAAATGTGAACATAAAATTCAGAAATATAAATGCATTTTTTTTTTTAAATTTGATTCATTATGTTTATATTTTTATATTAATGTTATAGCGTGATAAACAAAGCCAGGAAGGATTTTATCAGCGTGTATATTTATATCATAGTTGTAATATTATTCATACCATAAATATACCATAACACATATTAATACTTTATGACACCTTGGTGCTATAAATCTGACCATACGCAGTCTTTGTGTGGTCAGTGATACCTCCTGTATACGTAGAATTAATATGCGTTTTGTTATAAGACATCCATACTAATAAATATGATTTATATGAAAGTACATGAGTAAAATCCGATTGATGCTGACTGATCATTGTTTGATGTAGAAAGTGTGAAATAAGGGTCAAACACTGGTAAAGTGTGACAAGATAGATTATTATTTCTTAAACCTCCAGTTTTTCGATATTTGTACATGTATGTTATCATATGTACATATTATAACTCGCATATAACTGAGAACTGTGTCCAATTTTGACGTATCACCAGTTGGTGTGGTCAGTATACTAATTGATGTCATCCATGGGTGGGCGTCTAACCGCTCATAAACCTGACAAGTAGGGACCATAACTTAAAGGGGAAAGACACAACCAGAACCATTGATGCTATGAAAACACCTTACAATGTATATTGCTAAGAAAGAAAATATATATATCTAGTATACACTGATATTTGCAACAAAATAAAAAAAAAACAACACATGCACATTTTTACGTTGTTATAACATCTCTACGTTATATGTATAACTAAGATAATGGTGGTAATAGAAAGCTTATTGATTATTTATGTAGTCAACAGTTTTATAAATATTAACATAATTTGATATTTATCATTGAAAAGCTTTAATGTAAAAAGCCATACTGAAATTGATATTATTTACCGATAATATTTTAATATGGACATCACTGTAAAAATAAAAGACAAAATAACAAAATATGAGGGACGATATTATCATTCCATTATATCATAACTTAATTTGCAGTTATATACATACATATTCCAGAGATGAAATAAGCAAAAAGCTTCTATAAATCTTGCTTAATTCCTGCGTACTTAGCTTAGCTATCAGATTTAATCAAATATGCCTCATTAGAGATTATGCATGGGAAACTCCTGCGACTTGCAGTAACTATAGTAAACTGTGCAGAACAAACCATTCTTAATATTGGCATTCAAACTTATGCACACATTGTCTATATAATAATCAATATCCACGAGATGGGAATTAAGACTGAAATCGAATTGTGAACAAAACACAGCAAATACGTTTACTTTAAAAATTCTGTCTATGCATAATCACAATTATGTTAAAGGTTGAATGAGCAGTTAACAAAATCTTGGCACTATTTCATTGTACTAGAGAATTATTTATCACATATAATGTAATCAAGCAATTATGTTAATTATATCGCATACATGATTTTATCATGAAAAAAAAATGATTTTGCTTAAGAAATGGAGAAACCTGCTATAGAAAAAATGTTAACTTATGAATAATATATATAAATATATATACATAATCAATACAATATTGATAAAAAATAATGGAACATTGTTGTACATTCACATACAACTCTCTTGCTAAGAGTAATATATACTGCAAGGAAACACAATTTCTTCGCTGTTTCTCCCCCATGTTCCGTGTTATGTCCCCCAGTGCCAAAGAAAGCAATGAGTACTCACCAAACTGGAATGGCGACTTTGAACGTTGGTTTAATTGCCTCATGTAGCGCAAAGGTGGGTTATGCATGGCAACATTTGATGATGAAAATAAAATAACATGCAATAGAGATAAAAAAATATTGATTGAAAATGAAAACTCAAGATATTTCAGAAGTTTTATTTGTTTATTGTAATACATTTTCTGTTTTGCGATATAAGTGATAATTCTGAGTCTGTTTATCCCTTGAAGGTTTTCCTGTAAACTCCATCTTGGGCAGATGGTTGGCAGAGATAGGTTGTAGAGTATACGCCATAAAATTTTAAACACTTCAGGGAAGCACGGCATTATATTATATATATATAAAGTCCAGGCTTTAATTTTACGACTGTATTTTAATAAAATCAGGCGTACTCTCTAAAGTCAATAATTGTAATAAAATTCAATATTTTTATAAATATGGTGTACTATATGGTTAGTGATGGTGAAATTAACTTGTCCTATCTTAGTGATAATTTATTCGTTTGTACTTTGAGTATACTTTGTTCATAATTTAAACAAAGTTTGTTTGGTAAAATTTTGCTTTGTATATATTATAATCATTACATACACATTCTGTATTATAAACAAAGTAATTACAGAACACGAGCGAAATAATTGTTATGATTCGATAGAAAGAATGGTTAATTTCTCCTTTACATTTTTAGGAATTCATTTATCATTCAGTTTTTCAATTTAGAGTAAAAGTGATTTATGTTATAATGTTGATAGTTATTATTGGAGATAAGATGGCTGTAAATTATTTCTCCACAAAACAATACGTTATCAATGCTTCTGACGAGAAGGCATATTGAGCACACCCGAGTCTCTTATTGTACTTCAAAGCCATTCAATTACCCAACACATTAACACCAAGCTTGGCAACTGTTACCATGGTAACATTCTTGCAGGTGCCAAAATAGAACAAATATCGTCAATATTTTTATTTCGGTTCATTGGTTTTTACTGAACTAAATTAGGCTTATGATTTATGAAATGGCCCTCGGCTTCACCTTATTCAGAGTTATATTGTCGCTTGATTTCACGTAGAATCTTCCCTTCACCCTAGGCTGTGAAAAAAGACATCAACGTCCTTTCTATCCAAAGGTTCACCATAAACTAGCCAAAGTCATAAAGATGACACATCTTCTGTCACATCGATTGACTGTCTAAGTCTTAAGCAATAAGAAAAAATATAACGCACAACAGCAGAGTAGAAATAGAAACACGTGCAAAAAATAAATACCAAAATTGTGTTTCAATCTTTGTCATTTTTCATTTTTGTAATATTGAACACTGAACATGATTTATATATGGGAAAATAACACGAAGATGTAGAAAAAAAATCTAAATGACATTTTCGAAAATCTCCATTTCTCATTTTGTTAATATTCAGCGAGAGCTATGATTTACATGTCCCCCATTTAATTATTACAGAAAAAACAATTAATCACGAGGGTAAATTGCAACGCATCATAAGTCCACGAGGAATGGGTCTTTTGTTCATTTATTTTCTAATTTTTACCATTTTACTTGTATCTTACTTCCAACACATATGGTTAGATCACAGGTATCTGAAATATAAACAAACAAATATGAAATATTAATATCGCACATATGTAAATATAAATATACAAATTATAGTATTAGTATATTTTTTTTTATTATTATGCTATTTACAAAATACAATTAAAATTGAATATGACATACATTTATCAAATGTAATTAATATAAAATTATCAAGCAATAGTTTTCAGGTATGAATACAATTGTCAATATAAATTGATTTTAGCAGTAAGTCATGTAATAACTATATATTTCTTTAAAACAAATTCTGTAACGTTCTTGACGTATGGAAGAAATGAGAAAAACAAACCCAGACAAACTACTGAAAATAAACGAATAAAAAAAGTTAGAAATATTCCTAAATTGTTCGTTATAGCATATATACAACGTGACGATAGACGGTGTCGTATTTCCCACCAAGGGTATACCAACCCCCTGAATAGTCCTTTAAAAAGCACTAGTTTGCATTTATCTTTAGCTATTATTTTGGCTGATAGTTTAAGATTCTGTATGACTCTCAGGAGGAAAATTCTGCCCGTAATGTCAGCCTGTTTACACCACGACTGCCATTTTGTCAAGCGATTAAGACTCAAGCTGAAGAAAAAGTGAACACTTAATTCTATTAATTATCCTATAAAACTGATAGTTTCCACAAATCTAGATACCTTTTGCAAGATAATGAAATTAAACGCCATCACGGGATTGAGAAAATAACTGTTGAGACCAGTCGAAGCTACCTCGCTAGTAAGCCACTATCTACGTAAAGGTGTGATTCGGTCAGCGCAGTCACTTGCCGAGCCCATTTTCTAACGGCGTCGCTGATTGGTCGGAATACGTTCGCTCTGATTTCCATGCAAATGATTTATTTGGGCCGACGTAAGCGATGGATGTCCACAAATCACTAGGTACGGTACAGAGTATAGGTCATGTTGTGAGAAAATAGCAAAAACGGCAATATATTCTCAAAAATGAATTCGTACTATCCGGCATCGTTTTTTGCTCAGTACTCTTCGGAAAACTCACATATTCCTCACAATGTTGGTTACTCGTCAAACAATTTTGGATTACTAGCATCACGTTTTGCCGATCAAATTTCGGCATATCATAATAGTAGTTTTGATCCTCATCGGGCTGCTATCCCTAACGGATACTCACCACACCACCAATCCGCGGACGGTTCTCAATACCCCTCCCGGGACGGATCGGGCGGGGGGACAGGGTCAGGAGGAGGAGGATCGGCAGAACCACCTGGACATGGGGTAGGACACGGCCACGGGACAACACCCCCGGGCGGGGGGAGGATACCGCCCTACCCTCAACCAGCCCCGGCCCACCAGGGTTCTGAGGACTCCTCTTTGCATAGGTCGTACAGTTCATGTAGTACAGACAATTGGAGTCCCCCTCCACACGGGGGGATACAGAGCAGCTCTCCGGACTCTGTACACAATAACCAGACACATAGTCCCTACTCTGGCCTGGACGCTTCTGCCAACTGTCAGTCTATGTTGCTACAAAAACACATGAAGTCGGATCAAGGCATAAATTCGGGATCTGAAGCAAGCCCTTCAACGCCTTTTTACCCCTGGATGGGGATTGTTGGTAAGTCAGAATAATTGTCACATTTAAACCTAATAAACGTCAGAATAATTATAACATTAAAATGATGTATAACTAAAGCTGGATATTAAAAATATACTGATTAAACAGATACATAAACTTGTATTAGGAGGTCATGATAACTAATTGAATAGGTATATTTTACTGAAATATATACACAAAAGTCGTGATAGCTGCTGCTTGAATAAATACATAAACAGGTACTAGAAAGACTATTATACAAGTGTGTGTAAAACCTCCATAAAACACTTCTATTAGAAAGTCAGTATAACCAAGTGCACTCAAACACCACAGTCCACGAGAACGTCAGTATAATTGGCGAATTATAGGCGTGTATAAACAGCTACTAGTGTAAACCTAACAACGTCTCCTCTGCATTTTACACCGTTAGTAAATCGTTGTTCTACGATGCACCAAACCCTATGATAGATTTATGTTTCTCACGTCGACCTCCCTTCTAAAGTTGCCAGGGGAAAGTAGTAAAAATGCTTTATGGGGATATAACATATCACAAATGGGGCTAAAGAAAAACGGAAGACTTAAGGATTAAAACCAAAGTAATGATATTGCATATAGAAAACAGGTAATAAATAGCAACATTATGTGCATTAAAACAACAGTAACACTGTTGAGATAAACTTATAACTGCATCAGATGAAAACTAACACAGTCATGTCAGAGAAACAGCCATTATGATTTCAAGCCAGAGTTTCCAGATTAATAGTTGATTGTAATTTATACACTCAATATAAATTTGTATTCCAAACGGAAAATGAGTATAAAAAATATAAACGTCATTCTCCCTATCACAGATGTATGCAACAAAGAATATATATCTGTATTAGATATCTGAGAAAATAGTTGCTGAAATAACAATAGTAATAGCAGCCACAACATTAACAAGACATAGAATGTTATAATATAAAGTGAGTTGACGAAAAGGCTTAAAGCAATATTCTACAACAATAAAAATAACAGGTCAGGTAAAACGATGAAATGTACTATGCATTACTGCACAAAGAGAAAGGAATTTTAATGCATAACCTAGAGAAAACCATTGAGAGGGCCAGGGACCTCGATAAAACTATACATTATGTATTATTCACGAAGGCTTGTTGGCTTTGCTGAACATATTTTCCCAAGGCAGTAGTGGAGGGGATACATTCAAGCTTGAGTGTTATTGCCAACTTGAGCTTAGAATTCTAAATAAGATATGTCTACACCACATGTAGTACTGTGATCGAGTGGTTCTGTCGAACAGATCGTATGCAGGGCACGGTCAAACGCAACGCCGTAAAATTAAACACAGCTACGTAACATATCCAAGTAAAAATTAAAACCTACTCAACTTACGCATACAGCGCCAAGTGAAGCATGACGCTGTTGTATTTGTCATGGCCAATATGTGCCTAAGTATACTGTATTATTTCTGGTTTGTACATACAGACACGAATAACGATAAACTATAGTTGTATATCCCGTTTTACAGTCTGTATGTCTGAACAAACAAGTTATGTCTATATGTGCAATTTAAATTATATGTCAGGTAAATGCACTTGAACGTAATAAACCACTTATAAAAGTGCATGACTTAATTTTCTAATTAGTCGATATGCACGACAATTATTGCTTATTTGTGTATTGATGAACGTGTGGGACCCAGCGTCATACCACGATGGACATTTGCCAAGTATAGGTGGAATAAAACAACCAAAAATGTTATTCCATTATCTTTAAAATATGTCTATATTGTAATTTCATTCACGAGTAAATATATATAATAAATATACTAATAAATAAATATTGATATAATGTTTAAAATATTTAATAAAACAAACTATTAAATGATTCCCCTCTAAACAGATAAAAAAAATATCAGACATATATCTCATGCTGTAGAAATATGTTAAGTATTATATTAACTTTTATACCACAAGTCTATGTTAAACTCGAGACAAAAGGATTTACAATAGATATACATACTTCCCAAACATAACACACCAAATCATCAGCTCAAAAGGTAGATCATAAGTCCAATTACTCATGAATAATCCCTTTCAATCAGAGATACCCCTTTTTTTCCTACGGTTATAAAATACTTCAATATATATATATGCACCCTACCTGATTTTTTTTTTATTATTTAAAAACTTAGGGCAACATTCAAATATTTCTTGGTACACATGTAATTTTCTTATATGTCTTTTAAACTCTATATTTGACAGTGACCATAATTTACTTTTAGAGGTTGAAACACTATACATTTGTATTTCAAGGTTTTAACTAAACTGAAGCCTTGCTTTGTCTCTTTCTGATAGAATATGATACCGTAGTCTGTTACAAAGCATATCTATGTATCTTAAACCGTTTATAGGTATTGTACTAGATAAAACCCTAACTCACTTCGAAGGGACACAAATAATCCTCTGAATGTTGTGTGCACATGGAAATATATTTTTTTGTTAATTGTGAACCTGTCAAAGCTTTTTCTAAACATTGTTTATCAGCTGAATATTTCAATGAAATATTCTAATTTATCATTTTATTATCATTATTTTTGATATATAAATAGTACTTGTGCTCATTAGAATATTTATGTGAATACTGATTTATCAAAAACATCAAAAGTGAAAACCCATGGAAGTATTTTTCTTAATATCATTAAGTATTGATTTATATTCATTTATCCTATGCTACCTTAGTAAAAAAATATACGAATATATAGTTTTCAACAGAAACATGAATTAAATAAACCGTATTCTAATTATTTCACAATATTCATCTTTAGGTTTTTGTCATACATTTCTGTTTTGTTTCACACGCAAAACATGTATTCATTTATAATATATTAATTCATAATATATAAAAACAAACATAAGAATACATAAAAATGAGATTCTTTTATAACAGTCCTATTTATATATATGTAAATATGCTTGCTTTGTTGCAAAGTACGTTGCCGAGTCTGTCCCTGGCTATGGCATTAACGAGACCGACAGTGGTGAAGGGCACTACGCTACCCCTTGTAGCTACTCAATGTTGTCGATGAAGTAATAAACACACAGTATTATCGGCTATAGCCCAGTCTGACATTTATATGGGGGTCTTATCAGCCAAACCTCGACAAATCTTTTATATTTTTGTTTACTGAATTCTTCATAGCTCCCTTTGAACGTATAGTTTAAAATTAATCGAAAGGATTTCTTTTTCGGATATTTCATTCCACTATCAAAATGTAAATTTACATCAAAGAAATGTACATCTAACAACTGGGAGTTAATATGTTTCCCTGATTAATAGCTAATCCTGATTTAGTCGGCAAACATGTTCGTGAATTCCACCAATAATCATTAAACTTAAATACTCGGGCAAATAGATTTAGTAACTCACATAGTGTTTGAAACGTACATGCACACATTCATATATGTACTGTTTCAAAAAATGCAAATGATACATTTGGTTAGTTAAATCAAAATCAAATGCTACATAAGTGAATCATGTGGCTTATCAAGTTCAGACACATACAAATATTGATTAATACGTATCCTTTGCTATTTAAACACTAATGTTATTGCAGCAAAAACATGTCAAAGATTATCAATTTTATTGATGCTATGAATACTGCTCCAGGATGTTACGGTAATCGTATACAATATATTTTGGTGTACCATATTGCTTAATGGCATAAATTGAATATACATGCATGCTCAAATTCTACTGGCAAAAAATGAGACAATGTTTATATATTATTCAGCTTCATGCCCTGGTAAATAGCATATCTGAGTAACTCTAGTGAAGCTGAACGATCTCTTTACACCTGACTCTCTTTGTCGTGGCATGCCCGGTACCTAGTGTTTCAAATATAAATAAATATAGCATATTATACTTTAAAATGCATCTCCACAGTTAAAACATATTATTTTCTACTCCATTTCCATCTTGCAATTTAATGGTAAGAAAACAGGGAAATCTAATTATAGTTTTGATACAGTGAACATATTTTTGATGTATTGTCAATTACGATGACTCCTTTTAGCAGATGGGTGACTGCCTTGAACAAGTAAAAGACAATTTTCTAAACGGCGGTGACGTAATGCGATTTTACCAGCTTCTACATTGAGTTATCGAGATAATGTTTGAATGCTAGAGTAATGGCTGTCCATACTATCGATAAACTCAGGAAATGATAAATGTTCTTTGGAAAGAAATTGACATTTTAATTATGTACACTTTAGGTAAATCAATATACTGAAGCTGGTTACCGACCGGGGTAACATTGGCTGGGATCTTGGAGGCTGAAATCACTAATAATCGTATAGAATATTACAGAGTATTATTTCCTTTATTATCAGTATCATATAAAACACACGGTCTTATAGATGGATTCCCAAATGATCAGCTCAGGGCAATATCAAAATATCAATACATCCTTGATAACGTTTATATGAATCCCGTGTTTACATGGACTGTGGATATTTTCGTAAGAAACAAAGATGACGTACATGTACACTGGACTATTGCTGAACAGCAAAGTCCAAATTGACAAAACTTAAAACGTTATTAATGTAAAATAAATAAACAGAAACTTCTTAAACCGGTTACTAAACATATTCCCCTACGAAATTGATGGGTCGGCTCAAATACGCCTGCCTGCTTCTTGTGTACGCACGGAAACGTCTTTAGCCAGACAAGAGGGCTTCTCTCCTACAAGTAATCAATAATATTTTATGGGCGGTTTTATTTCGGTTTTAGAACCCTTACAACCCGAGAAGATGGGATTTGTAGTGATAATTCCTGTCTTTTGTAATACTTTTTAAAATACTAAACCATGATTTATTTATTTTGTTTTAAATTATTTTTACGACAATACTGACAAATTATTCTCATGTTTGAATTAGCGATAAATACATATGATACCCCATTAAAACAGAGGTTCCTACAAGTACAATTGTCCTTTCCCTATAGCTTAAAATGATAAAACCGTTAAACATTGTTGTGTGAAACAAGTAAATAAAAAAATGATAATAATGATAACAAATATCATACCACAAATTCTTGTTATATACTTCCTATAAAATGTATATATTTTAAGGTAATAAAGGAATTTTAAAGTTATCAGTAAGGTTTAACGTCACTTTTACAATTTTGTTGTAAAATGCATTTATTCCTGAAAGTGATGGACATTTTAAATCAGACAAAATGAAAATACTGGGTTTGTTCTATTATACATATTTAGTCCACTTTGCTATATTTAACACAATGAAACTACCGTGTATACCCATATAGCACATATTGGAAACGGTAGAACTATGTCTATATTGCATGTTGAAAACACAAATATGTTAAACAGAACATGATGAAAAAACCCTCATAGGTATGTCTGAAAAAATACATACTGAGCAAAACATGTTCAATTAATTTAAAAAGAAGGAAAGAAGGAGGGTAACAAATAAATAACGGTGATGCGATAATTATTAATTATATCAGAACTTTGAATCATGCATTTGATATTTAATTTCTATTCTATGAAAGCTCATAGGTTTAACTTTTAATTAAATTTTGAATTTTGCTTAAATACAAAGACAATAGTATTCTTTATATTTTTTGTAATATAATCAGTCAGTGTATAAGATCAACTAAAACATAATTAACACGTTCTATTATGTGGAGATCTGGTTTTAAGTGTATATTTTATACATTTCTTTCCTTAACAATTAATCATTCTCATATTCAGTCATTGATATGCTATTTAACGACTCATGTAAAATAGTATTTTAGTGATATGAAATTGAAAATACAGATAAATCAATGCCTCTAAAATGTGAAATGTTTTGCATGTCTTAACATCTCGGATGCCATTGGAAATCCTGATTAAGTCAAACAATGATAATTCTTCAAAGTTAAAACCAAGTTCTTCTTTTTCTTGTTATATTTGTCAGGACAATTTATGAATTTCATTATATAAAAATACTTACAGCAACTATGAAAAGATATACGTAATGCAGCTACAATGTACCAAAGATTTATACAATCACTAAAAAGACCTAAATACATATCATATATTTAAGTATCTCGCACCAAAAGCTTTTTTTCTTGCTGTAGCTGAACAATGTAATGATACAAATTCAAAACACACAAGTGCTTGTTTCCATTGTAAAATATCATGAGATGTTGATAGTCAGCACAAGCTAAAACATGCAAGTTACATTCATTTTTTATGAATAATATACTTTCCGTTTATGAGATTTTCTTCTCTTATTTGCATTCTTTTCTCATATAATCGTTAATATTACACGTATTAATTTTCTGATTCGTTGAAATACATTCTTTTCTTAAAGGTTGTTAAGGTATATTAAAACCTCTTAAAACAGTGTTGTTTAATTTAGTATGTATAACAAAACAACATATAAAAATAGATTTTTGTTAAATATTTAAAATGGAAATAGAAACTTATTGCTGTTGTATTACTTTCAAGAAACAATGATATTGATATGTAGTAATTAATAAAGACTATAAAGATATACTTACTGATAATAACACATATCAGTTTATATATGCTGATCACTTTAAGAAGCACTGATAATTTATTTATTATATCGCGAAATCCAAGACAAGCTATATTAATGTTGAATTGGATGGAAGTGAAGGTAAATATCAGAAAGGGAATGACTCAGCCGTGGCATTGGTGCAAAAAATAGGCGGACTTTATCCAATGAGGACACACATTTTAATCGCTTCGCATCCCTACCGTCTTGCTAGTAGAAACTTACTATGAGGGAACATAGGAAACGTATAACCAGTAATTAATGGCCTCGTATACGTAATGGTTGTGTGAATTCCTCCATAGACTAGTATGTATATCACTCGAGGCCTTCTCAACCAAGCATGACTTTCACAGTTCGCTGACATTTATTTGCATACTAGGTCGCTCCCAATCTGAATAAAGTAGGTTTTGAATAACGACTGCAAAAATAGGAACTTCAAAATTGTCTCAGTATGATGTATCAGGTGACGCAATCGTCTTAATTCTATCGGCCCATTCATTAGAACATATCACCGGCTTTGACACCGGGAGCTAATCTAAGCGACAACTTAGCGTCAACTTTTCCAAATATAAATATTCACACATATGTAACGATTATGTCATGGTCATTCTTACATACTATGCTGTGCATTATACTTGAACGAAGTCAGTCTGATTTTAAAAATGTTTTACTTGGGACATTTCTTAGCGAAAGCATTACAGGAGACACTGTCTTGCTAATACGAAACAACAAATGAATACATTTAATGAGTACAACACTTAACTCCATCTCTTGGCATAGGTGTATATTTATTCAAGCCTCCGAGCAATATCTAGAGGATATGATAGTCTTATTAGATACGCATGTGTGAACGAGGAGATACTAATTGAAATTTATGATATAAACTAAATATATACATACTTGTACATTTTTCGTCATCTTGAACACAAATTATATGTAGATGGACATTATCTTTCCATTACAAAGATTTTCCCATGGAGGAAAGCAACAATCGTATATAAATTTGCATTATCTGCCCTTTGTTAGCTCTTCCGGACATGGCGTTATAAAAAATAACGATGACTGATCTGATGTATAAAATTGGTATGAAATAGAAGTTACACTCTTTTGAACCGAGATTGTATTAATTATTCACATCAGTAATTTTAATGTGTCTACCCCAGGTGTTAGTTATGTACACGATATTTCACTTACTATGACCACTAGTGGAGTAAAACTTTGCACACAGCACCAAGCGTTAACAAATCATGATCGAGGAAAGCGACGACCATTAAACATAGGGTCGTAAACTCGAGAGGTAGAGAATCGTTAGCAATGAAAAGAACCACTAAAGTAACTCGTATAAGTTCTATTGAGTACAACAGTAACATACATAGGTATACACCCTATTCTAGGTTTACGACTTGTTTCTCGGGCTCTAAAACGAGCAGCGTCACCGATATAGCACAGTTGGAATGAGATACAGTTGTTGAGCAGATCCTGTATCTCAGATTCGTTAAAAAGACACAGTACACTAAATAAAAATCTGGGCAGTGGATGTCACTGGTTAGAGATGGTAAATGGCTCCGGAAACGCGGTAGATTGATACCAGAAGTGTCTAGTGTTGCTTTTTTATCCAAGGGAACGCAATAACATATTGGATCAAATTATAGATAATTAATTATCTTACAGTTTGCTAATAATGCTATACTTTTTTTCTCAAATGATCAGTTATTCATGAGGTTGCAGCAACCTGTATTTCACACGCAGATTGATGAAATTTGTCTGATTCTATGATAACTATAGAAAAGACAGATTTCTTAATTGGTTCACTAACCATTAAACAGTGGTGAGCCCTCCTTCATTTTAACATTATCTTTTCCCGGTTTGCTCATTTAAAAGTGTTATAGAAAATATAATCGAAAAACACATTTTGCGATTTCAATTTTTGCACTGCTAACAAAATAACAAAATGTTTTATTTCTAAGATAGGAACTGATGCGTCTCATTAGTGTGTACACTTGCTGCTAGTCAGTTGTTGTTCGGAACGTTAAACAAATATTGCAAAATATGTTATAGAATGACAAACATGGAAAATTATAAACTGATATACGAGTATGATTAAATATAATATGGAATAATATACCATTGTATTATCACAAACGACCAAAATAGGAATTCAAGGCCTGTATGGACGGACTAGAGATCAATAACAATGTCACCACATGGAAAAACAGGGAAATATACCGGATATTAGGACTAAAAAAATGAGCATTTATTTTGGTCTGTATTTTATAGCAAGAACAACCTATAAGTATATTCAAAGGTAAATGTAAATAGCCAGCACCGTGCATGTCTATGTATTGTAGACTGGTTAAGATTGATACTGAACAAATGATTTGTTCTCAAAATGACATCAATTGCTACCGTCACAATTAAATAAGGGATTTCTTGATTATATCATAATATTGTACAACTGTTCGAAATGCAAATACATTAGTAAACACTGTTTAGACTAAATAACAGTATGAACTAGATACCGGTAAATCAAAATAGCAAAGGACAAGCGCTTGTTGCTGATAACACATGCATTATGCAGGGTTCAAATGCTATTTAATTTTCAGCACAATCTATTTATGAATGGAAATGTCTCCAATTTACATTGATAATACATGTATATATGTATAAATAAACAGGGTTACAGACAACCTCGCGCGACAGATGATAGTGATAAAACATCGCAAACAGTTAGCGATCACTATCCAACTGTATCGTTCGTTCATTAGAAAACATAGACGGAGAGAGTTGTGTGTGCAAGACAGTTCTTCATCAACAATTTCCCCGAATCAGACTGATTTAACATCCTATTATCTGGTTGTGTAGTGGTAACAGCTTTGCATCGTCATATCGTGTCATATGTCGTCATGCGGATATATTGATTACATTTGGCATTCGTTATCATGACAAGACTACCTTTCTATTGTGAAAGGTAACTATCCTGGAATTTATTTCCGCAACAGATACCCCATACGTATTCTGCAATTATAATAGTCTGTTAATCTTGGTTGTCAATTTGATATAACATGCCTAAAATAAAACTATAAAAACGCAATAATTCATTTGAAACTTAAAACCTTTTGACACTTTCAAAATCATTATATACATTCCCGGTGCAAGTCCCGATATAAACAATATTATAATAAATTGTGTTCATAGGTCTATGAACGCGTTTGGATTAGTGTCATGTTAAAATTTCTCTTCTCCCGCGTTGAATAACCTTCGCAGGAAGCTCTTTTTTAGATGGCATAAGTCTGTTCCAAGAATACTCTCTACGCTGATAATGCAGACACTTTAATACCGTAAATATTTTGGAATTCTTATATTAAGATCACTAGTCATTATGTTTAGAAAATAAGTATAGGGATTAAAGGTTTTTTTTAACATTTATGCCGGTATGAACGTAAAAAGGTTTTGTCAATATTCAACATGAAGCCCTTACGTCCTTCCTTCAATTGGAATGTAACCAATCCATATTCATACCAGTAGGAATATAAAAATACTATCATAAAATTCCAATAAAACATATTACTAGAAAGTAATTATGAATCTTGATCCTGATATAAGTAGCTTTGGACTTAATGTTATACGTAAATAACTTTAATCCAGGTCCAATTAAATAACATTAAACATGATACATTAAATATTGAAATTAATTCTATTTAATAACGTTAAACCTGTTCAAACTTTACAAAATAAACCTTAATAAATCCCATTAAATTACGTTTTAAATTTGATTGCACCAAATGACTTTAAACCTGGTGTAGTTAAACTTACATAAGACCTGGTTATATTAAATAGTGATTAGTTGATTCAATGAATTTATATTAAACATGATTCTTTTATATTTTATTACAATTGATTTCATTAAATAATGTTTAATCTTGTTTCATAAATAGCGGTTTACAAGATCGTTGCAAATTCAATAAAATAATGGTAAACCCGATAGTCAATATGATCTTAGTACATACTATCAAACATGATTCCATTATCTTTTTCGAAACCTTGGTACTATGATCCTATTAATATTACACAGGATTTTATTAAAATTGATATATATTTTATTATCCATTATGGTCCATATCAATCCATTACACTTGAAACCATTAAATAATGATAAACCCACTCTCATAAATTATGCTTTATATGATCGATCCTAGTAAACAATATTTCTCTTGATTCTATTGAATAAGGCTCCCTTTATCTGAAATTGTGGTAAACATGATCATAGAAAGTAACATTACTCGTGATTCCATCAAATACTGATAAACCTAATGCTATCAAATATGGTCAATATGATCACAGCAATCATATATACCGAGATTTTAATAAATAATGTTTGACCAGTTTTCCTTTGGAACAAAACGAATCACTGACATATTTTCATGTTTTTTTTTATTGTTCATATCTCTATATTTCTTATATGCATCAACACCATTTTGTTACTTCGTTAAAAACAGATATTGTTTTATTTGGATCCGGGAACACTATATGTCCGGTTCATTTCTTTTCTACTTTCGTGACTGAGGAAAATAAGCCCTCCGCTTACCCTTCTGGAGCTTCTGTTCTTATTCTCCGTGTGCTGTGTAAAGGTCTCCATTGGATTTCGTTTTTATTCTTTTCCCACTTCAAACTACTCATTTTTTCTATCCACGGAAGCGTAATTCACATCACTGATATTTTTAAAACTTTATATTTATTTTAATGTATACATTCAAATAAGATTTTCCACAAATAGATACGCACTAGTTTTTAATATTGTGTCATACCATCAAATTTCGGTAATGTTTTTTTTTTAAATGATTTTGTTTATTCATAACGTTGCTAAAATGACATTTCCACTTATTTAACACGTGTTTATGTAAAGATGATGTTGGCCTTGATTGACATTCATCCATGCACATTGTATTCTTACTGCATTCTGCATCTTTATCCACTGAGATGTGAACACATCCAGTAGTGTTTCTAAAGTAATAATACAATCACATCATTGCCTTAGCAAGCCTAATTCCGAGGGTCCTTGCAGCCGGGCAATCAATTAAGTTTATACACAAGAGCTACAAAATGGCATATGACCATTTATTGAATTGTATTGTAGTTCCTTCATCCTTTTCACCTTGTATATTGATGCGTAGCCGCACGAGCCCTGACCACGTCTAAGAATTCTCCATTTGGTTACATAACATAAGGGTCACAAACTCTTACTGTAGGATCTCTGATACTCAGTCACAGGCAGTATGCTATGCCAAGCAATCAATCCTGTAAATGTTATGAGATAAGAAATGTTTTACTCTGCCATACTTTAATCCCCAAGTGCAGGTCTAAACTAGAAATCGATTCAAAATGTACAATATTTGCTGTAAGAGATGTGAAGAGAAACGATATAACAAGGCCTTGTCATTAAATCTGCACCATAGCCATACACCACTTAGCAAATATCTAGAATAAACTTTCGAATCTTCAGGTTATGGATAGAAAAGCTATTTTATGTACAACTAAATTCTATGATGTTAGCCTTTTATATGTCATTAACATCACGTTATTACAGATTTGGATATTGTAATTCTCTAGTGGTTTATTATCGTGAATTCCCATTAGGATACACTAAATTACCACTTAATTGTTCCAGTGATTTGAACGATGCAACTGAAATGAAACATCAGTATGTTTGAAACAAGTGACATGTTAACATTTTTCTTGCATACAAAGAAACACCAAATTCATTTGAATATCATTATTCAAATATGTAATTCAATAGAGAGCATTTCAGGCCTAATTTCAAAGATCAAGATACATACGTTCAACATTTTATGAGTTTTTAGCACATGGATTGAGAAAATAAAATGCATTTCAAAAAGCGTTTAAAATTATTAGAATAAACATTGCAACAACATATGACAAATACCGAAACAAAAAATAATGCTACATTTATCTTGAAATGTTAGTACCCCACAATCAGGCAAAATTAATATTTAACTATTTTTGAGCCGGTAATATACGATGACATTGTGGTCAATTCAACGCAGTAGGCTGTGTTTATATAGACACGTGACAGATCGGTCTACACACAAGTCGTAAATAGTGGTGAATTACACACGTGTGTATGATTTAGGGACGACAGGATGTGTGTACCCCCCGCGTGTTGCTTGGACAGGTAGACCCAGCGATCTGTCATCGTACTGAAGCGCTGGCAAAGACAGCTAGTCCATCTAAGACATGCCAGGATTGAACCAATTCGTTAACGTGGTTAGGTGTAAATAAGTTTCAGAATCTGATATCATGCATATTGTTCAAGAACAGAAATTGTTTGTTTGTTAAAATGCTAAGTTTTCATTTAATTGAATATTGTTCTGATGATCAACAATAAGTAAATGTCTGTTCATCTGACTAGAACATGGTTAAGGTGAAACGTTATGCTCCCCCAAAAAAGAAAAAAGAAAATTGTAATGATCCAAAATTTGGCCTGATGTAATCAGTTGTTTTGAGATGTGCAAATGATACATGTATTGCTCGATAATAAATGATTAAGTATTTTAAATAATATACATAATTTAAGGGAGGTTATAGTTTCATGCTTTGAATGAATTCGGTTTGTGTTTGAAAACATCTGGAAGCAAAAATTAGCAAATTCAAGTTTGCACACCAAAATACAACCTCTTTAGACTTGCTACAGTCCAGGACTATACGCTTACTTTTAAAGCCGGGCTTACTCATTAGATCATAGTTGCAGTTTCATAATTTTGGTTTCAACTCCTACAAGCTGTATGGCAGCATCTCTTCATATGCTTTTCAATTTGATCAAATGCAATAGGATGTGATAACGTTGAGGTTTGCTTTTCATTCGTATCGATTAAAGATGAAATATGAAATACCAAGTTGTCATTGTTAGTGATGAAACATTCCGCTTACGTTGTTAAATCGTCAACATTTAATATACAATGCAGTAACTGCCATTGGTACTGTTTAGGATGGTGCACGTGTTTGCTACAAACAAATGGTAGTGTGATAGTGATTTGCAATGTCCATTCAGAGTCTCAATAGAGAATATTTACATGGAAAAAAGGGAAAAAAGTAAAACACTAGATTTGTCGTGACTTTGAACACAAAAATAAATTTGTTAAGCAACATAGCAAAACGTAAACAATACAATGATCAATATAAAATACAATGTCCCTATACCATGCAATATATCGTTCAACAAGAGATTAAGCTAAAACAATTTGTTTATGATATTAACATATGCAATAGATATACAATGTACATATCGTTGGTTAGTTTAGTGTTCAGCAGACTGTATATGATTGCTATATGGGTGTGTATGAGATAATGTTGACTCTCTCAATAGGCCATGCAACGAACATGTGTATCCCGATAGTCCAGTGTATCCTACATACACAGGGTGTGACAACTAGATCGATACTACTAATCCCATTACACCTGCCACAAACCAATTAATACTAAGTCAAGGTCGACTATCGATTATGTGAATAATCAAAAGATATTTAACACACCACATCAACAGTACTGTTACAAACCAGGCGTGCAACCGTCCACTATATGTTAACAGCAATGTATGCCAAACACATTTATGTCTGTGAACAATTTGTACACCTATCGTAAATGGCTTTTTTTCTAAATAGTGTTTTTTTACAGATTAATCGTGACAAACATTGTATCATCTATATGGAATATTAAAATGCAAATTAGAAAATGATCGCTCTCATTTATTTAGTTTTTCAGAGCAGGTTGTAAAGCGTATTGATGATATCCCAAATTTGCTTTGAAATTGCTTTTGAAACAAGGTTTGGATCAGCAATTTATAAATCAATGTATGTTCTGTAATGATGCGTTCTAATACAAATATAGAAAGTTATGATGCTAATCATACACTGGTATATTCATGTTCAGTAGCCCGCTTCGTTCCCTATACTACATATGTATAATTAATCAAGGTCATGCTTAGCAAAGGCTAATATACACAAAAACGCAACGAGAATCTGTTAAACGTTAAAACACAAGACACATACTAGAAATATGAGCCGGCAATAAAAGCAGGCATTTCGAAGATCCGAACTTCAGATAAGGTTTGACAGAATGACTACTGGATCTTGGCCTTATGTGAATTTCTGACTTTATGACCAGTCGGTACCCCTCCCCGCGTATGAGATGCAATAAATAGGTTTTCGCAAATCTTTCCAATATGGCATCATCTAAAACAAAGTCTTTGTTTCCTTTGAAAAAAACAAATGCCCAAATCGCAATGGGGATGAAAAAGATCTGGTAATATTTCGCCGAATAATTATTTTATGTTTCCTAAGAAGATCCAAATTGCAATATTGTAATATTATTGAAAATAAATTCGCTTTATTTTGTGGTATATTTATTTGTTGGTTTGGTTTGTATATATGATCAATCATACTGTTAAAACAGTTACAAAACACTGTTTTTGTACGAAGGACTCACTTCAGTTTAAATACAACCATTAAAATCACTTGTATGTAATGTGTCAAAAACGCGCCAATCATATATACAATATCGACAAACCTTGTGCAATAATTGTATCTAGAGTATATCATTCTAAAACGGAAATATATCATGGAAACATGTTCCTTCATTCTCACTGGTTAGATCTTAAAGACGTGGAGTTCGGTGATTTATTATATTGACTCGTTGTTTCTATTTTACCACAGGTCAATATATAAGTTCATCATATTATTGCAATTATAACGTCACAATATTCTCTGCCAAATGCAGTACTTTCTTCCGTATTATTGTCACACATTCCGTCTTGTTTAATGAATAACACAGTATTAACCATCTTCTATAACAATTAAACCTTTTATTTCGGTGAATATGCGGTGACATTGAGCTGCAAAGAAATTATTTTGGCATCGAATTCGTCTTTTTTATATCAAATACCAGGTCTATATAACTTAAATCTCAGACTTTGTCGACAGGACAGCTCAAATATCGAACCAATGACAACCATATCATTCACCGAAAAGAAGTTGATTATATACTGACCTACGTAGAACGTAGTGTCTATTTAGTAAAATCGAGACTACTTTAAGTGCAAAAGTGTTATAGACATGCTGACACAATTGGCCTCCATATCTAAAGTTGGTAAAGCTAGGAGTGACGTCAATATGTGTTGTATGTTATTTCTGATTTGATCACTTGCGTTCAAATACGTCCTTGAACACCGTCTTTTATTAGTGTAAACCTGTGTGTCGTTTATGGAAAGTTGATAGTTTGACATGGAATCCGTTAAAGTACTGAGCGCAAACCGGTTATGAAAGGAAATAGGGCAACTTGCACTATATTGGAAAGGACTCGACATGGTTATAACATAAACCATGCTCGCTTCTACTTTAGACCATGCCATGTGATATAATGTATATATGCTGTATGTAAGGTATGTGGGACGGAAGCGAGCAAGTAAGTGGATGACATGGAACACTGGGAAGAAACACATCTTTGGGCTCTTAAACATTCTCATTTCATTGTTCGCTTGTAAAAGTAGCAACATAGATGAATTCCTTTTGGTTAGAAAACCCTAACAAACATTAAGCAAAAAGTATAGTAATCATTTAAATCTTTATGCTTTTCTGTTTCGTCGTTTTGCTTTTTGTCGTTATTTTCTGATATACGTGAAACTACTTACATACAGTGTATAGTTGTAAGAGTAAGGTAGGCTCACACATTGACAGACTAGACGTGGTTGTATTAAGTACTCACCAGAAACTGACGAAACATATTCTGTCAATTCATCGTAACTGATACAATTAATTTCAATTGGACACGTGTTGTTCGTTTAACTACATTATCAACGATAACTTCATTTGAATATATAACAGAATTCGCGAAATCCAAAACGATTATACACATATACATATATGTCATTTAATAGTATACATCCGATTTAAAACTGTATGGCGTCTCTATTATCATATTTCTGATTAACACAATTTTTGTGGAACCCTCTGAAAAACAATAATCTGACGTTTATATAGACATTGAATGTGTCGTTTACGTCATAATGACGTTTGCAATAGCTGGTGGCCATGCAGGTGTTATTCACCGACCTAGAGAGACGGAAAAAACATAGACTGTATAACATCAGACAACATAACTGTTAATGGCAATCGGTGTCGATCAAAACTCAAAAATCGCCATAACCGTTATGCGCAGAATAGGTAAACAGTATCAACGAGATTAAGGTATAGCCAAAGACTTGCGATATTTATGTTTATGATTCTCGGTGTTCAGCTCTTAGCTACAATTAGCTACAATTAGCATTATATGACTTTTTTATATTTTTTATTCACGAAATGAAATATTCATTATTTTATTCAAAAGGTTATTTAATTCAGATTTTATTGTAGCATGTGTTGGCATTGAAAAATTGAAATGTTCAATATTTATACTGAAAGAGGTTTAAAACAAATTATCAACTTAAAACAGGTTATGCAGCTGAGTTCATTCAAGGCCGATCAAAACATATACATTTAGAAACTAATGTAATCGTAATCTGAATAGTTAACATACATTTTCAATCTGGCACAGAATATTGTATTGAGCAAATTACAATGTCAGTGCCCTTTTCATTTCATTTCTTTTTTATTACTTTAAAAACATTTTTTTTTTACATTTTGTATTTGAGTTAGACTGTATAGGGGTATGAGCTATGTGCTGGGTGACACTATCCACGTGATGGCGATTAGATCCACGTCCGCTATCATTTTGTGATAAGTTCAAACACAAGCTTTCATGTATTATCTTATTTCAAAACTCAGAAACATTTGTCATGATTTGCACGTGAGTAATGGACTGCTATGATATAATACTCGTACATTAAAAGTCACTGAGAAACCCGAACCTTCCACCATAACTACACATATACTGAAGTATACCAGTTTTCTCCACGCGAACAGGGATATAAATTACTGATACGCCGACATGGAAATATTTCATAAAATGTCATGGCATAAAATAGCCCATAGATTAGTAGTAATTATGGAGAATTAATTAGCTATTTTGTGAGATTTGCATAACTTTAGAATATATAATAGGGTAATTTAGAACCAGATAAACAGCGAGAATGGTTGTTATATAAGCCCTATCATAAGTCGGATAATATCCTTTGCAGATAAGTTATGTGTACACAAATATATCTTCCGCTATTTTGTCTGCCTATCATGTAATGAATCTGTCTGTCCATTCATCCCTTAACCCACGTACATGCGCGTTGATATTTCCCATTTATGTCAGTCTGTTGATGAACATATACATTATAAAATGCGATAACCGCAAAAAACAGGACTTGTGGTATTGATATGTTTATTCTTGTTTTCTTTTCTTGTGCAAACGAGTCAGTTATGTTTTATGCCCACATGTGTGAGACGTATGTTTATGGACGCTGCCGAATTAAATACACATTTGTTTGTTTTAGCTGTGAGCGAAACATGTCTCCGCGAACATCTACTGGGGTGTTATCTCTATGGCGGTATGTGATAGCCTCATGATACATTTGAATATAATTTCACTGACGGTGAAGATAGCTGTTTTTTTAACATTAGTTATCCCTAATAACGTGAACACGTGTGTACAATTGTGTACATACATTCTTTACAGTGTGACATTTCACATTTCCATCTACATTTTGTTGATCCCGTTGATAGCGTCCTCGGGTCTCTACACTTACATCGTTTAACACAACGGCGTTGAACTAATGTTGTACATTATACGAGTTATATAGAATCTCTGTGCATTGGTATGCCAGTTCTTTCTCAATACATTGCTATTTGGTATATGACATAATGAAAGCAATGTGGATGTTTGTTTGTTGGAAGGGAAAGCACGTTGAACAGGTGCACTTTTTGTCTTTCCTGAAACTGTGTACATTGTAACACTCGATATGACTTCTATAATCTGCTATCGATTTGTTTCCCATGAAACAATGCTGAATTGGGAGTCACTGAAGTGTGACCTATATGGACATATTCGGTCGTACGTACGCGATACACAATGAATAAACAATAGCATGTTAGTAGACACAATATGCTGCCACATTTGTTTTCGTTTCTTGGTAATTAGATAGAGTGCTGCTTTAGACATTTTTGGAGATCACGGACTGATATACGCACTACGCATTCATTAAATATAATCACCATTATCGATTACTATGAAATCATTAAGTTCTGGCCACCGGGATCGTGTATCCGGCTATAGCATTATACATATACATGTGATATGTTTATGGATGAAAATTTGGAAATAATTCAAATGTTCCAATGTTTTCATAACGAATCAGTTTATGGATAGCATGGTCTCGTTCTGAGGAGTAGCGCTAACATATCTCGGCCATTACCGCTAATAACCGCTCCTTAGACAATTACGATGGAAGGTCCATATGGTGTAGGCAAACCTCTGACCTATTTACTCACTGATGTAAAAATCTATTATTTCTATTTCGTCGTTATCTTCAATTTCCCGACGATCATTATCTAGCGCAGTGATACGTGTTTGATGTGTCATAATAAATTACCATGGTTACGTCTTGTCATCGCTGATATATTACACATACCTTCCTTTTTACATTTATGTATTCCAATTTTTTGTTTGTTTTTCAATCAGGATTCGATATTTTATGTTTTTATTGTTCAAGTACAAATGAGGTCATTGTTATCTGTTGTTTGGTTTAATGTTGATTTGTGTTTATTCCTAAGGCATTGCCTACACCAGTTGTATATAAAAGTAGTCATGAGGTCTTATACACATGTGTTTTAGGTTTAAATGAATGAAATTTACCGGAGACGTCCAATTGCATACTACACAAAATCGTTTGCTGGTTTTCTTTGTAAGCATACAGCCTTCGGCAGGTCTTTACGATACATGTCTCCGTGATGAGCCTTGGTGTGACTACTGGCAGGCTTTGACCATAAGATTAGTTCATCCTTTCATGTCCACTGTCATGTTATGTCTATTTTCACATCATCGCTACAAAAAAAGTCTGTTGTAAAACAGATATGTGTATAACCTGCTATATGCAACGTGTCGTGTGTGTTCTTCCTAACATGAACTGTTCCCTACCAGACCCCATACGTTGAGCACAATGATACAACTTAAATGGCATTGAACATAATGCATTTTGGTATGCAATATTAATGGAAATGAGTTGTGTATGTTTTGCGAACTGTGCTGTGTCAATCCCTTCAGGACAGCTTATTAGTAATTTACTAGCTACACGTCACACTGAACTGGGTACAACAAAACCAGATATACATTATACAAACGCAAAAACAAAGAACACTGTTTTTTTCTATCCGTTTCATTCATGTTTGTAACAATCGAAAGCCGTCCCTTTGAGGATACATTATGTGTATTTAGTCCAAACAGACAAACATATTTTTTTTTCATATCTTTTCGCATCGTAATTGACCAGGGAGCCAAGTAACATAAGAAATAAAGTTGCTGTTTTAGGTTATTATTATAAAAGACATCTCATTATTTATCTGGTCATGTAAGCGGCGTTTGAGCCCTGACAGTGGTAACGAACGTGAACCACGTTATTGGACCACGTTATCCCACACATAATTATGAGGGAGCTATCGGTATCGTATAGTAAAGTCGTAAAGAGTTAATGCTCTGTTGCATTTTTATGTTGAAGTTATAGAGGGGCATAACAAAAACATGTCACAGGTGTTATCGTCGTATTGTAATGAAGTCAATATTAGAATTTCATAAATGATTATAACAACACGAACACGAGCTGTCGCAGTTGTTTTCAGAACCAAGTATCATAGTTTTATAGACAAAGTAGAACAAACCCTCGAAAGAACATCTATGTTTAAATTATCATGACAAACCTTTTACGATGTCAAAAGAGCCCATAATATATCTCATATAAATTATATTACAACAGATATGTCCAAAATATGTATATTTACACGTGCGCTTAGCCATTTATCAATGGGTATGACAAGACACCTGCAGAGCCCTTGTCTATGACCGCAGGAATGTCCAGCCACAGTCAGGCATAGCGAGAAAGTATCTGGGTCCCCCTACCTCGGCCCTGTATGGAAAAGAAACTTAAAAAATGTTGATATGAGCATGGTCAAATTTCAGTGTGAGGAAACTCATGTCTACTAAATAAATATGTTAACTACAGGCATGCAAACCAACCCCTAGCGAGATGCAAATTAGAATGTTGGGTATGAAATCGAACAACTAATTAATATATGTCTATTTACGATGTTAACCTGGTGTGCTATGTGTTCCTGTATGTATCTAGAAAGTGGTATACAAAATACTAATGTAAACTCAGCAACGTATTCTCCTCGAATTGATAAACAATGTCCCTATTGAGCAGGCATTCCATCACTGTCAACTGGTCACACCTATAAGAACAGTGTATCTGGTGATGTGTCTTCGATAGTCATCAATTGTCAGTCCGGTGTTAAATTTAACACACAGGTTCCGTAATAGTAACACAGAACATTTTCGCTATACACGTCATTGCTTGTACGTAACCGAATACAGTGGGTCAGCACTTAATGGAAAGCATGTGGTATGTGGCTGATTTATATTTCAATTAGGCATGGCATGGTTACTTAATTCATCTTAAGATGTAAACTAACGCAAATAGCATTACATTTATAGTTTATTTTCTGTCAAATTTAATTGATAAAACAAAAATGAAATATAGCAAACGACCAAGCATAGTCATGCTCATTTGATGAATAAAACCAACCCAACAGTTAACGAGGCGACTAAGACCTGCTTATGTGTGTCTGTATACTTGGTCCAAGGTAAAGATACGATGTACCCTTTGATACTTGTTACACCTGGCAATGGCTGCAGGGCTGACCCCGTGATTTTGTGCTGGCCTGTTTAATTGGTCGCCTACGTGTGTTGGTGTTTGTCCCTGAGGTTTACGAGATCCACTGATCTTTCTGAACAAGAACAGAGCTATCGACTGCAACACAGTTAAAGTGCAGATTTGATGCATTGGAAGTGGAATTCTAGGAGTAAAGGCATAGCATTGTTTCTTGCATTGCTTCTTCACCAGAGACGCAAATATGTTTATGAGAGTTTCTTTCTCTTCTGTTTTGGTAATCCGGTGTTGTATCCTAATTGTCTGATTTTGGCATTACCGCAGAGCTCAATGTAGAAGTGTATACTATGTTATATACATGGAATCGCGTGGAAAGCACGTTTATGTAGTATAATATATGATGCATACAATACGTATATAAATCTCTTTTATATACTCATATATATCAAATTAATGAACACTAAAATGTCAATATCCTACCAGTGAGCAAATCCTTTTTTGTGGACGTGGTCATGTGTGTAGGGTGATCTACGCGTCCTATTTGTATGGTTTACACTGTACCCACACGTTTTCCCTTGTCATCCCCATTTGATCATACATGCAGATGGTACTACACGCAGATATGCACCATTAGATGGTTTTTCGAGATACAAGAAAACTTATTCTGTATAACTATAAATGTCATTTGATTAAATGTTTTTAGTTAGTTTGGCTCTTTTTTAACAAACTTGTCCAGACTTGAGTCTATTGATTTGTTTGAAATTTAAAAACCGATAAAATAATTCGATATCTGATATGGCAGTGATTGGGCACTAATGAAATTCCGCTACGAATATCAATAAATGCAAATTGTGGATGTTATTTAATGTCACCCAATAGGATATATATATTTAAAAAATATTCATCGGTCAATTGAAATGATGTTCAGAGAAAAATACACGGACGCTCTACTTTTTCTAATACAACAACATATAACCATATACATATATTTAATATGTTATTGTTTTTATATAATATATTATGTATTATTGTTTTTATGTAATATATTATATATTCATATTTGTATATCTGTATAGTAAGTTTCAATTTATTGTTCACGTTAGCCTTGTCATCACTATGCAATTTTCCTCTCCGAACCCCCTCCCCAGAAGCGACGAATGACTCGGAATTGATGTCATTCGTATTGTTCAATTTCATCATATAATTATTTATTTACATTACATGAATAAATAGTCAATAAGTGCAATGATAGGTAAATCGTTACATAATATGACCCAGACGTCTGTCGTGTGAACAGTTCATTAGGTTTGTTGTATTTCCAGGTAGGTAGGTGTGATTATTGAAGTAAAAAACAATATCAGGCGTGCTCAAGAGCCTATCAATCAGCAAAACACTTTCTTTCCACTCTGTACCGTTTGGCCTTTTTTCTAGGTTTTCAGTTTTTGTTGTAAACAGTTTTGTCACCTGCTCGGGTACTCAAGTGCAAACGGCTGATACAGGAACTAACTCGGAATGACAAATACCATGTTCACCTTTTCACACACCTACCATATCTGATAGCGTCGAAAACTTTGAAATCGTTAGATTCCAACACTTTGACAAATGCGTTTTTAAACTGATCACGACATTGCCTTGCTTACACCGCCTTGCGTAACACTGTGAGCCACTGACACTCATTCAACTATACACCTTTGCTAAATCGTCTGTAAAAAATAAGAATCTTGACTCATTTGTATTGTAATTACATTAGGTAGAGGACATACAAGGTTTGTGTTAGCCTGTTACCGAGGTCATAATACATTAACGTGGGTCAGCTTTTTAGTCAACTTGTATTGTATACAAATCAGCCGAGGTTGCCGAGGGCAGGGATAAAATTACTTTTGAAAAATTGTTAGAGAAAAGATATACCCACAAAGTCACGGCCCATCCGGAAATGATTTATGTATTCTGTGTTAGAATTGTAACAAATGTAGTCCTTTGTGGTTGGCCTAAGGGTATGTGTATTAAACTATACTATACAGACATATAGGGAGATACATCCACTCTCGGTGTAGGTTAATCAAATTAGCTTTTTAGACTCACAAGTATCATTTGCTATCTGTATTAATTGCATCATATAAATCATAACGTAGTTAAAAGCCAGATAGCATTATATACATAACACAGTATGCATAAATGATACAAAACAAACGTCCAACTTCATGATTTTTAGACAAAATCTCAAAATGAATTATATCGATACTATCATAATTAACATTCTATGCTAAAATGTTTTAATTCATGTTATAATTTATCAACTTGTAGTAATTTACTCATCACGATGAAAAGCATCGGAACACGGCACCATTTGTAAAATGTATTTATTATTGGTATGGAAATTTGTATCAACATATCAAAAGATGATTTATGTTTATATGACTTTGCAACTGAGATGTTAATGAGCATTGTCCTTTGTAATTAGATGAATAACTCAATATTTCTTTGTATCATTACAGGTCCTAATTCTGCTCATAGAAGGAGAGGACGTCAAACTTACAGTCGTTATCAAACACTCGAACTGGAGAAAGAATTTCAATTCAACCATTACCTTACACGAAAACGCCGCATAGAGGTCGCCCATTCATTATGTCTTACAGAAAGACAAATCAAGATCTGGTTTCAAAACAGACGCATGAAATTAAAGAAGGAAAAAATGGCTATAAAAGAACTCAATGAAGGGATCCCGTGCGATCTGGACTCCAAAAAATCAGACTTTAAGGAGACAGAAGAAAAAAGCGATGGAATAGCTAGTGACGATTCCCCATAATCCTTCTTAACTAACGCGAGAATCTTCGGCAACGAGAATTATTATACAAAATACTGTTTTGTCATATTTCCTTTGCGCCAGGTGCGTGAAACACGGGTTTTGAATCATCGTCAACTCTTGCCGAGTACATGATCTGCATTCTTTTCGTCATGAACATGTTGTGCGTTGTTTAATTTATTCAAAGAAGAATGTACGAGTGTGTATCTTGTCTGGAAGATATTGACGGCTGATATGACTCGATATAAATGAGAATGTGCCATATTGTAACCATTTAAAAACTTAAATTCGTAAATTTCATCTTTTTTTTTCTGTCAGAGACATACATATTTGATACAAATCGTCTCTGGTTGTATATTCCATTGGTCATTACTCGGTCATATACATGATGGCCTACACTCGCGGGTTCGGACAAGTGTAATTTACTGCTTCGCGAGTTTTCATCATGATAAGAATGTATTTGTGTCATATGGGGGTCATTGAGTACAGTTCACTATTTTTATGGATATTGAAGTTTGAGAGGCTACCACATTACTTAGAATGACTGGCGGGAATCGTTAATACACACATAAATTGAAATCATAATATTACCTTTTAATACATATAGATATAATATTAATTGTAAATATATGACCAACGTGGGTAAAATCGCAATTATGTGCAATGCTGTTTATTGCTGAGGAACGTATTCTTTATGACACCGTCAAATGTTGGGTGCGCCTGGTAACGTCTAAACATATCCCATCTGTCCATGGCACTTATTACTACAAGGTTAAAACTGCTGAAACCTAGCAACCGCGCGGGCTCGTAGGGTGTATCCGGGCTGATTGGTCCACGACCTCGTGACAGCGTTATAAAGATGTCAAAAACCCCGGCAAAGATAACTGTAAAATTTTGCTTCAAAATGACTCGGTATCAGTGATGAGACTCTGTACATCCGTTATTGTACTACATAGAGTACGTTGTAGTTGGTTCCAGGAAGGATCGGAATGAAATCTGTAAAACAGTAGTAATAAAACCATCAGACCTTGTCAAATACAGATAGATTGTTATTTTCTTATGAAATTGTATAAGAGCAAATATATATATATAGATATATATATGTTTAGCCATAACATTACCAAATATTATCAAGTCAATAGTACTTTACACTATTAAGTACATTGATGTAACATTGATTCTTTTTTTAATAATAAATGTGATAAAACTTATTCTGATTATAAAACAATAGTGTTTGGCAAGAAATATCTCTACATACTTATTAAATAGGAAGTTTAATAGAAGATATCATAAATACATTTGTAAATGTATTAAGATCGAATTTATTATCGATATATATATATCATGAAAAACATATATGTAATAACTACAGGGGTTTTCCTGGGATTAATCGTTAGGTGAGATCCGATTTGAACATGCAAAAGTAGACAATCTAGCATTGAGCCTGACCCCGGGAAGCCATACCACTACACACAAACGTGATTTTCATGATTGTGTCGTTCGTGAATCATGTTGAGTTTTCGATATAAAGGGTAAACTGTGTGTTTTTTTCTATTTGTACACCGGACATAAATATGTTTTAATATGTGTATATACAATATGTATTATAACGAAGAAAGGGTAATGCTAGCATTTTCACAGGTTCGTTCTAAACTTCATGTTTTATCGGTAAATGCTATTTAGATTTGTTACTATGTTTTAAAATATAATTTTTATGTCATTTCTATAGTTATTACGTAATCAAATTGAGCATAATTGATATTATCACATTTTCTTCTTCCCTATTCGGTCACTACGTTTCAGAGAAATTGTGTGCTGACCTTTCATTTTTGTAAAAGAAACTTTCGATTAGATATTTTGCATTTTATAATGGGATATTAGGCAAATAGATTTTTACATTTTTTGTAGCTATTTTTGTGGATTTCATCGTGTTTACGCCGTATACAAACGATCCATGATAATTTTGACCTTTGACATTCCTATAGTAAATTCCCTAGCCAATCAAAACTGCCATTACTTACTTATACACTTTTCCCTCTGTGTTTCAATGATAGAAAAATGGTATTTTAGTATATATTTTATTCTGTGAACTTAAAGGCAATTTTGCATCAAATCTTTCTTGTTTACAAAACTCAAATATCATCTATGTATATGAGATATTTTATTTTCTACTTATTGACTCTAGCTTTGTGTATTCTTAGAATACATCACGATGTATGTTTATTTCGTAAGTGCTGAATTGTATATGTGTCATGTAATGTGTGAAAGTGACATTTGGGAAAGTGTGAAATATGATTCGAACCATAGATATTATAGCGGAAAGTACGTTTTCTAAAGACAAAAGTATCCATTTATATGTAGTATATATATAAAAAGTATTCTATGTAATTAGTTTGTCGTTAGCAACAGAAATTCACCTTTGTGTAATATTAAATTCTGAATATTCAAATCTAGCAATCTCCCCTTTTTGTCTCATGACAATTATAGTTGTATTCCATGGTTTGTCTTCCTCCTTTCGCTTTGGCTGTGGTTGTTGAGTGTATGTCACGGTGTCATATTGTCCTATAAAAACTGTAATATTGTAGTGGCGTCATATACGTCGTCATCGATACTTTTTCGAATGAAGTCACATGCTCATTACACTATGAATGAATCCTCAGTTACGTGTATACCAAAAACGAGATATAGTGCACGTGTATTTTGTTTGTTAAAATACAAGAAAAAGTTTTAAAGATATTTTAAATCAACTGCCGTATTGATAGGTGCATTTAAAAGAGAAATGATTTAATTAGAATCTATTTTCCTTGTTGACTATAATTTGCTGTATGAAATAAAATGACAAATACTTCAACTACGCCTTGTGGGTTTTTTTTTCATCACGAATAGAAACATTTGTACAATTTAATCACTCAAAATGAAGGAAGGGAGCACTAATTTAACAAAAAATATATTGTTTGCAAAAGCCAAACAGTAAGATATATCTACTGCGCCTTATGGCCATTTCGTCCATTTAAGTCTGCTCTGTTGTTCTCATGCCAACCCAATGAAATATATGTAAAAATGAAAGATGACAATAAAACGTGTTTATACTATTACAACTTTATAACTCTTGGCTACAGCAGAAAGGTTTGTTTTTTATTAGAACTTTCTGTAAAACATGACAAAATTAATACCAGTTACAAGGCTACGTCAAACCTGGGGAACTGATTATCCACTAGATGAGTTGCAGCCTTGTTGCGTAACCACTTGACAAAATAATACAAACGTCATCGCTTGTGAAAGTTAATAAGATATGATATCTCGTTGTTAGTTTGAACTACCACAGTACAGAGTATCAATTGTTCTGAGACTTCATATGATATTGAGATTTGTGTTATTATAAATATTAACTTAATATGACTGTTTTCGTAATTCTGATTTTTCATTATTCTTAACCTAAAGTGTTTTTTGTTATGTTTCGATAAGAAAATCATCTAAAACAAAACAAAACAATCATCTAAAACTTCAACCCACAAGAATGAAACAGCATGAACTAATCAAACACCAACGTAAAAGATAGGGCATCCTGAACCTCTTACCAAAATTAATATTCAGAAGACTAAACTCTCTGTCCTAAAATAATAAGCGTTTTATAAACCCTCATATTACACTTATTTGGTTATTTCCTGGGATATATATCGTCTTTTCTATTCTATTGATGTCGGTTCGGTTCCTGATATTGACACATCCTTTTGAGGGTTTTAAATGTGGTCTTGAAGAATGTTGAAACGATTGATTATTACATAAATCCGAAACCAATGAGTCTAGAATGATAACGATGTTCCACTGTGGAAATCAAATATTTTAACAAAATGTAAATCACACGTTTAATAATATCAGTTTAACAATAGTAGTGGCTGTGGTATTTTACCTTGCTGTGACGTATTGATTTATATGTGGCAAAAAGTTGGGATTATCAATGGATGTATAAATCCAGACTAACATCAACACAAGTCTGGACACTATCGTACCTCGAATTTCTTTCCAAACTGGATACCTTAAAAGACAGCTGTTTTCCCGAAACGTATGTTCTATATTCGCCATAAAATTTGTTTTATTTCTTTCGAAAAACAGGGGAAAAAAAGAAAACAATAAAACCACAAATCGCAAGTGTTAATTAGATTTGCGGTTTATACCTGTATAAGGAGTTTTAATTACTTAGCAAAGAAGATTGACACAAACATGTACAGAATTGGAATGCAGGTTGGTATATATGCACTGAAATGTATATGCTGATTTGAGATGAATCTATCCTGACGTTTCTGTACCTTGTGGTACCATAATACTGAGAAAGACACGCCTTCGATGGTACCTCTGTGGCAGTCCTAGAACAATTGCAACGTAAAAGAACAATGCTTTATTAACTTCGCAAGCAGACCAAGGTAACGCTGTGTCACCTAACCATGTTCGTCAATAAAATTCTGATAAAAATATATCCAACTAAGCTAGCTATGACAATTCAACACACCGCTTTTAAAGGTCAAATAATTAAGACTCTTTTATTACACTTCTCCGAATAATTATCAGCGGTATTGATAAACGAATTTCATTCAGTGCCACAATAAACGTATTCAGTGCAGTCAGTAAAGGGTAGGAGTGCCAATGTATATGAAAATTAAACAAAGAAGACATCTTTGTTGTTTAAGCATTATCTTCCAAAACCTCTTGATACCATCATAAAACATATTTACAACTGTGTGGCGTTACGCATTATAACCCTACCAAGTGTAGGTGGCATTCATGACAGCTATGGATATTGCTGGCCAAATGACGTCGTCTACAATATAATGACGTCATGATTATAACGTTGAAAATCTACTGACTGTTCTACAAGGATGCATGGTAATATATTTTAACTTGAATCATGATAAATTGATTTAATTGTTTGATATTTAACGTTTAACTAGTTATTGATTATTGATCTGAATTTCATACTGCTAATGAAAGCCAACTTCAACCGTTCAATAAGTTAAGTATACGCATAACGTCAATGGTGATGTTCGAACAAATCATGAAGAAAGGAATAGATTTGAATCGAAAGATGACAGCATACCTCGACATTGTATATTGCAACAAAGGTATCATAAGGCAGCAAGTTTTGGCAGAATTTTCTGCCGATTGATAATCATGCTCCCAATGATACGTCGTTTGTTCCTCACTCAAGACTTAAAATTCCTGTAGAAATACGATAAAAACAGCATTGCCAGTAAAGCGGGTCTTCTGGAAGAGCAAGCCAGCATGCAGACCGATTGTTGGTTTAGAAACATGGCAGTCGTCTGTGACAGGGACCATTAGACTAATCTCCTAGAAGAGGTAACCGTACTTTAATTGTGTAAAGCTTTATTTTATTAAAAGAGTCTTGTTCTTGTTGGATTAATCTACACATGATGATTCATGTAACCCATAAAAACCACTGGGGATTTCACACAAGCTGGTAATTAAATAACATCATAATAAGAGGTCCTTACTGCCCAGTTATGGGTATCTATGTCACCTGGGTTGTTCAATACTCTCTAGTGGTATTTCTTTAATAGATTTTTCCCAGTTCGTTAAAGATTATCGGGAAGACGAAAGGCGCCTTCCCATAACCATGGGACATTCCAACTGAACAAGTATTCTGAAATGTATCAGAACAAAGACTACAGCATACTGGCAATCGCAAGCGAGATTCAATACTGGTCGTGATCAATTGTTTCAGTGATAAGTGCAAGGACGTCTTTCATAGTAACTGTTTCCAACTTTTTATTCAAATTGCCCAGAAGCAATGTTGTATGTTCATAAACGTGGTCAGCAGAGCTTAGGCAGCGATGAATATTGATTTTACACTAACCGGTATAGATTTAAAACGTGTAAATATATAGGTATGTTTGTATTTCCTTCTGATATCTCCGCTAATTTGGGTGTTTTAAACACTTCTGATAGCATATTTACATGTAGCAATAAATTGTGTCAATAACTGGCATCTTCGACCAACGAAAGCGGAAACGATAAAGATAAAACATACAATTATATAAAGTGTTTATTAATGGATAATGCTATGCACAATGTACGTTCATTTCCCCATTAAATATGTTTATTCATGGTTTTAAATATTTCAATAGCATAGCTTTCTAAAAAAAGAAGCACGACTAAGTAAAACAGGTTGTCCTAGTACCTTTAAAGAAAATTATCCTTGCCTGTGTGCTAACACTGTGTTGTATTTAAGCCAACGTTGCTTCTCAATATATACATGTGTGTTGTCTGCAATACACGTATTTCCCCTCCTATAAAACTGGTAACATTATACGTCTCTATGTCGAAACCAAAGACTGTATCAAAGCAGTCTTTCTATATGTGGATTATGTAACATAACACAATGTAATTTCACACAAAAACTGCATTCATTCTAATATAACGTGGTAAGTGGGTTACTTCTGTTTTTTCTGTTGGTAAGCCATTCTTCCACTACTACCGTAGGTCGTACAAGCGGCGTTACATAATAAAATGTAAATGAGTGTGAAGACCGTCTATACCTGTTGCACAATATGACATACATATGTATAGCAATGTTTATTTTGTCAGCCGTGCACTGTCTCTCCAATTAATATCACTTACACTGATTATTAGACTAAAAGACGTGCATACGATGCAATAACAAGCTTCAGTGAGATTGTATTTTGTTTCCGGCCCCGATGTCACAGAGGTGTAACGGCTGACCAGCGGGTCATTGAGTTCAGATCTTACAGATAGTTTTTTTTCATGTTGACAAATTCACCGGCATGTTCACACCTTTCAAGACGGAGCAATCATTCAATGTGTGCTACAGGTTCTGAGACGGATGGAACGTTTTCGGGCCTTGATAGAGCATCCGATACAGAGAACCCAGTTCGAACGATTGGTATACAAACAGCCTTAACGACCATTAGCACACGGTAATAGCTTATGTTTGAAAAGTCAACGCTGAACTATTGTATTTTAAGTCGTTTGATGGCATTGTTGAGAATTTAAATGGAGTGAATGTTATCAGCGCTCTAGGGACATTAGTTAACTGTGGCGGCCTGTCGGACAGCTGCGGGGCAGCTACCCTAGCTAAACACCCGGCCAGAGTATATGTATCGCCTTATCTTATACCTATTATATAATTCATCTATTTTTCATTTATCGTTACATGTTTGTTTGTATATATAAACCATTATTGATAGATTGTCAAACATGTGATCTGTTTATCAATGTATCATCGTTATAATGCTGTTTTATGCCATTTGTCATCACGCTTGTATAGGTTACAATAGTTTACGTGTAAACAGTATATCAATACATTGTAGACGTTTGTTTTGATCTATTGTTGATATGTAACGTGAATGAAATTATCGTAATCTCTTCCGTCCATCACCGTACCACTGTAAACTAATTTAAACTATAAATAGATTGTTATTGGGTATTCGACAGACCAATGTAATATCCAATGGCCATGATCTATCTTTTTCTTGTTATCAAAGAATTGAGTAAATAATAAAAAGTCTATAATTTGATGATAATGTGTTTTATGTAAAAAATGGTAATACATTTTGATGAATAGTCTATATATTTTAACCTTTAGAAAGATAGAAAATGTGTATGCTCCAATGAAAGATCGGTTAAGCATATAGATAAATCATTTTTGTATAACTAAGAATGGAAAGAAACAAATATATCTTGTGTATGTTTTAAAAGAGTTGACAAGACGAAGTCGTATCATTAACGGTTAAACTTACTATAAATCTTAACATAGGTTAATGATTAAATTTGATTCAATCAAATTATTTCTTTATTACATCCGGCTAAAAGAACCATTGAGTTACACTTTACACGTGAAGCGGCTATATAGAGTGGAAATCGACAAGTCTTTACCTCGTCCTAAATTGTTTTGCTTAAAATATCAAATTTTGTTAAAAAAAATGTTCAAATATTTTCATTTCAATGTACTTATAAAAGGTGTGTTGCAATAATCTGTTTTAAATAATTTTGAGGATAGCCAGCCAAAAAATGGAAATCTTGCACCAGAACTCGAATCAAAATCGCGTTTTTCTGTTCTTTTGTGTCTTTTTTCTCATCTCATGCGACATAATTATCCTCATTTAAATGAGCTATTGTTTCTTAAAATAACAAAACGTAAAAATAACTGAAAATATATTATATTATTACCCAGTCGAGAGGCCTACACTGATTTTGTTATTAATTTGAAAATTTGGTAGAAATATATAGGTCACTTGCATGCAAGCTGAGTTATACTTTTGAAAAAAAATAACTTGTAATTAAGTTGGTTAAAGAAAGCATGTCTTACTTATTATCGAAAGGTATGAAAGCTCCAAACGAGTAACGGTAACAATATTGCAGTGTTATAAGTCAGGGGTGTAGATTTAAATAGATACGAATTCAGAAACATACTTGTAATATTTTATCAAACATGCAACCCGAAGGCGCCAGTAAAATGGATTCTGAATTGCAAAAATGGAAGGGCAATGCGACCTTGAATTTATATATAAATATATAGATGTGTGTGTGTGTGTATAGGAAACGTTATCAAAACTAATTCTAATCATCTGTGTGGGATACGTCGAATGTTGCAGACGACTGAATCACCGCGCAGCATCCACAGAATGTCTCATTAGCGAGGGACATGTATTTTGTTTTGCTTTTTAACAGTTATGCTTTAATCAAATGCCAGATGAAATCCACGTTGACAGACACAGACATTGACATTCAGGACAAACACATAACGTAAAATCGACAGCTGATCTCGAGTATCTATTAACCGACTTGGGATGGATACACAACCAAACATGTGTTTAAACATCGTTCATTTCACAAAATAAATGTCTTTTATTCTTCAACCGCTAGTACCAACTCATCATCTTGCCAATGATGTTACCATGCTTTTTGAATAGCGTCTTGACGAACAGCTGTAGTACTTATTCGAATGTACGTAAAAGGGAACGCTGGTCGATCAACCAGCTAGGGTTGTAATGGTGAAGAAACTCGAGTATAATTAGGTAATGCTGAAGACCCTGCATCAAGAGTGTTCAACGAGTTTATTTTTATTGAAGAATTAACTACTGCTTCGTCTAGTAATTGTAAACCGATCAATCAATAGACCTAATGCAATCATCCCACCTCGACAGCCTAGACTTACGCCCAAACACTTCGTCGAAAATATTTCTCAGTTATTTTTGTTGTGGTTGAAACCTTAAATAAATTGTCTATGCAAGTTCATGTACAAAACCTGTTCAGAAACAAATATATTCGTGGAAGTCAACATCAAAGATGAGACCAGTGAACGAGACAAATGACTGATTCATCTGACATATAAAAAAGGATACTAACCCAGAAAGTGTTTCTGCTTTAAGATTCTAAAGATTTTCTTTTCACTCAGCCATTTCCATTGCGTTTAATGATGTGATGAACTCATGCGCATACAAGCTATATCAACTCGCATCTCTATTTGTTGCATGGATGAAACCGACAACTTCTAGGCGATGCGTGGGCCAAGCATGTACGTAGCAAGGTCAATGTCTACATCCCATAGGCTCTTGTAGGCAATGTATGCATACTGCTATGTATGATTTCAGTCATCAACATGGGCGAATTATGTTGTGATCCATGCGTGTAGAAAACAGTCAAATCTATATCAAATATTGATATCACCCGCTAGGTCTGGCGACCTATACAACCTGTGTCATTTTATTCAAGGAAGTGGTTGATGTCGGCTCGACACGTAATCTGGCGTTTCTGTACTACAGACTTCTTGTACATGCAGATTGTGTAGTAAACTTCTCGTGCAGTGTTTTCTATGTCATTCTGTCGTGTATCCATTCAACCTCTCTCAAACTGAAAATTGATGAAATATGTAAATATAGCATGCAATACAACCCGTCATTAGAGTACATTTACTGTAGTGTAGCGATACGAGGAGTTTATTTACTTCTTAAGTGGACGCGCTTTATAACAGTACTATACATACATTGCTGTACTTGACTAAATTAAATTATGCCAAAAGCTTTTAAATTTATACAGATAGGAATACATATACATATATATGTTTCTTTTGAACATTATAGCGTAGGATGTTTTGGTAGAAGATGTTAATCTTCCGTTTTAGCCGAATCTCGGATCAGAATTGGTACTCGCGCACGGACGAACAGAGAAAATACAGTACTCTCGAGTTTGTTTTAAATGTAATATATGATATCCATGGAACTTGATGTTTGCAGTTTTGTTTACTTTAAGCTTTAATACTGAGAAACGAACATTACACGTTAATTTATACTATAGAAAGAAATTACATATGAATATGCGTCAATTAATTGTCGATTAATCACATTTAAATTGAATGGTAAACCAGAGCTTTCCGCGTTAAAATGACTCATGCATTCATATTTTTCTAATTTAAAAACTTATGGTTTACGTTATTTAGATATCATATTACACTGAAAATCGGAACATGTACACGATGAAAAGATGAATTCCTTTTTGCGTTATGAGCGCAAAGTCTACACCACC
>NW_018485984.1:873621-1087453 GCF_002113885.1 Mizuhopecten yessoensis | reverse complement strand
TATAACGCGGTAGTCGTGAGACATACATGATGGATATGGTGTAGATGACTTACAGGAAGTTTTTAGTTATCACTTTACAGGTGCTGTAACTGTACATACTTCCAGACTGGGAACAATATCATAATGAATACAGATGTTGCTCACATGACAACCGAATGCCAATTAATCATAATTGTCATCATTCACATAAGAACATAATTCTTCTGCCATTAATCTATACAAGTTATGTACGGATGACGAAAACATGTAAAGCACGGGCATAAAAGCCAAGAACACATGGAATAGGGTGTTCACATGCTTTTCCATTAAGTGTGGCGTGCACCTGTTACGGTGATGTCACGTGTACTGTAACTACCGCCGCTAGTAACTCCCGACTGAACGTATCATCTGTCATAATCTTGTTAGTCATTAGCTTCTGTTTTAAAAGTCCCCTTTTCCCAGATAATGTACGAAGATTGCACGGAAGGTGCGATGTTTCTTTGACGATTTATCTCAAATGAGAAATACTATTTTTCTTTACGAACGAATCATTACCAATGATAATCAACTATATTCTATAAACGTTCAGATAATCCAGATCAGATCGAAACTTAAAATAAATGATTTAATTGATTTCACACTAACAGTGTATAAATGCTTTAATATATGTCTATCCTGCAGATTGCTAAGTAAAATCATATGAAAACATTACGATGGTTACTTTGCATGGGGAATATTATTTCAAATGCAGTGCGAACATCTTTTGTATTTTTGTTAAGTGGAGATAACTCTACCCGGTCGGTATGGTAGTCTTAGGCAGATATTTGCTTTGCTGTCAATTATCAATTACGGACTTCTATTGAGGTGAATACGTGGTAAAGTGAACCCGAAAAAAGTAGCTTTCTCAAGTCTACATAGCCATATATTCACCGAAATAAAAGGCCTTAATTGTGATAATATAGGTTACATACTTTTTCATCATTTAACACAATAAAACTACCTAAGTAAGAATTGTATTTGGCAGGGAGCATATTGACGTCACAATTGAACTAACATCATTATGGGAACGTTACATTTGGAACCTGCTCTTTCTAGAAATAGTAACACAGAGTTAATATCACAAATTACTGACCTCCACGTTATTATGATCCAGCCGATGGAGATGTTGAATAATGAGTGCAATATAATATTATATATTTATTAATTGAAACAAAAATTGTTGGTGGCGAAGCAACATCCTTAATTCCATGACACACATTTTTTTTTTTTTTGTCAGCAAACGTGTGCCACCGTCGAACGTCATAGTTTGTCTTTTGTTATACTACAGGAACGTTATTCGCTATCATTCCCTGAGGCATATAGGCATGGATTCCGATAAGTAACATAACTGTCGATATGATCACTAATAGGACTAATAATTTACTTGGTGAATTTCAATAAGCAATGGCAGCGATTAGCAAAATCCTTGCTACAGTATCTATTAATGTTCATTAAACACCTATAACTCACCGCAGGTTACGACACAGTCGTCGTTGAACGTCGTTTTACCGCCAGAGGGCGCTAAACAACCCGAAGCAAACAAATCGTGACGTGTGAGGTCACGTGTCATCTGTCTATGATATCTAACTCCTCATTATATATCTGGTAAATATGAAAACATTTAATGGCAATACTTAAGAGCCAATGAAATTCCTTGAGACATATTGTCGAAGAGTCATGTTTGACCTTCCACCAATGGCTGCTTTGTTGCGAAACACGTGTTTGGCTGGTAAGTTGTGACGGTATAAAAACATGTAACTTGTCTTTGACCGTTGGGGAGATTTATACTAATGGCACATGAAGCAGTCAGTTTCTTAGCGCTATATTGGACAGATCGCAGCCTTACAGCTGACACGCATTTTGTGACAAATACAGTGAAGAAAACCATAAACATTGCCCGTAGTGCTCTCCGCAGTACGGTAGAGCGCCGCTCCCATATATCTGGCATATCATTGGCAAAACTGCATGAAATTGGACTGTCTCGCCAGTCCCTGGCACACGGAGTCAAAGAGGGAAGTTCCATTTATAAAAGACATTTATTTCCAAAGAGCCACAAATGATCGTTGTTGCTTGGACCCCTACCATTAGCGTGACAAGGTTTTAGCTAGTTTCGTTATTATGTATAAGGAATACAGACCCGTCCTATGTTGGATGATAGTTTCGGTGTTTTCTTTGTATTTTGTATTTTTGCATTTTTTGAAGTAATTTGGGTAAAATTGTATCTTGTTCATTTTATCTTTGTTGAACATAATCGGAAGTCTGTTGGGGTATCATAAATGAAAATGATATTCATCAAAATGCATAAAATGATAACAATCATACGGATTTTTATTGTATCTTTGTATAGTCTTAATGGCTAGACCGGTATTGCGTTTGAAATGCAATACATATAAAGGTATATGATTCCATGAAAACCGAACGCACATAATATGTAAATTCAATCAGTTGACAGAAAGAAAACTACTCACACATATACACACAATATAAACACATAATAATAGGAAGGCTTTCAGGAACTATGCCAACTGCTAAGATACTTGATTTCATTTCATTGCTAACGTACGTTTACATAACTAATATAAATGGGTTTTTAAACAAAGCAACAGGCAACTGTTTCTTCGTTGCACTTTTAGAATTTGGATACGTTCTTTGTGTGAATGCGCCTGGCAGCAGACTCTCAACGCCGGAATGGCGCTCTTGAAACAAACGAATGCAGCTTACTTTAAATTAGTTTTTGATACGTTCACCGTATTATTCATGGTGACTATTCATGGTTCAGTATTAGAATGCATCTAATACAGTTTCTTTTCTTTTTGTTCAGGTCAAATCATAAGGTACCAGAAATAGTGTCAGCGTAACGTTTAAAAGGCAATTTTACAAGCAGACAAATCGCACAGAAAGGGCCATTATCAATCTGGGAAATTTCTCTCTTCTAACTTTCCAGCTAGATAAAGGCTTCATCCTCGATCACGGATTCTACTTAACTAAGAGCAATACAATGGCTACCATGACTGTTCCAGTTCAACGTGATATCATAGAATTGCGACGATGGGACCTCTTTCATGATAAACGCTGCATCTTGTGTTAAGTGCTCAGCTGTTTCGGGGAAATAGACTTTACTGACGGAACACTGACACACTAACCCACTCATGTAATGAAAAGACACTGAATGAACATACACAAAAAATGCAGTTGAACTTTTAAGTTCAATGTCCAATATAGTAAACATTTGCTCATGGCAACTGACAAGTATGGCACCAATTCTTTTGATGTTTATAATGTTAATTGTAGCGAGTAATCAAATTAAACTATTTTTAGCTAAATGTAACAAGTTAATTTGCCTTGCCAAAATATATTAATTACACGTCAGCCTTTTTGAAGCGAAAGTATTCTTTGATCGCTTCAACACGTATGCAAAAAATATGATGTACAGTCAGGCGGTGTATGCGTGTTTGTAGACATGTACATGGGCTATTAGCTTTGTTGTGTAACATCGTTTAGTAGGTATCGTTTTCTAGGCATATAAAACAACTTATTTCGTTTATCATTATTTTAAAAGTTCATTTCTCCTCTAATAATGATATTCCTCATATTTGCACACTGATCGTTAACTTTCAGGTGAGGCGTGCGAGTATACTTCAGACGTAACGGCGTTTGAGTGTATTGCAGTTTAAACGAGTATGGTAAGATTTAGTCGATACTCGAAATAAATGCAGCAATGACGATGCAGGAAATATACTTTTACATCTATATTCTTAAACAGCCTATACATGCTGAACCTATTGAAACTGTCGACGTGATATATAGCGGTTATCAAAATGTCATGGGAAGCCAAAAGATTAATCAGTCATGGTATAGATGATAAGGATGACGCTTTCTTTTTATCTTCAAATGTCGATGTCTCGTTTAAACATCCAAGTATGTTTACATTATAAGATCTACTATATAAGTAAGTAATAATAAAAAATATCAATATTGTGCATTATATATAAATTTCGCCTTTAAGAGAAGATACCATCGCAGATAATTGTTTAGCTTCTACCTGCAAACATTTATACATATCAATGTATTACATCGTTAGTTGTATATTTGCACAGTAAATTACGTTGTTTGACGCGTGTTTGAACACTCTATGTTATAAGGAACTTGAACAACAGCATAGTTAATGTATTCAATTATTTCTCGCTTAACATAAAATGCACAGATCATTGCAAACGCAGACATAAAAATACAGGTAAGACAAAATCCGGTCAGGTACAAAAATATGTGCATGGTGAAGTCATTTAAGTCAAGGATGATCGTCGGCGGGGTCTAACACTGGGTGTGGTACGCGGAGGACGTGTTCGACACACGCCAATCGGGATCACACCAGACACTAGTTAGCTTATTCACCAAGATCTGAACCTGGTTCATCTTATCCTTTTCCAACTCATCAGCGTATTCACGACATGTTCCCAAAAGGTCTGAATTTGCCGATTCCCGACATCAAATAAATGAGTACATAATTATTCTTCTGTCATTAAAAATGATGTTTTGACAAGTTCTGTTATAGGAGCGAAAAACACGACGCCTTTGTGTTCATCTGCATACAATACATCAATTCGTCGCGTCTTCTTCCTAAAACAGCTTACATTGCAAAATAATTAACAGTTCCTTACCTGTTCGTTACATGCATTATACAACTTTCTCTCTTGCTCAGATGATGTTAATAATGTCTGCAACATACTTAGATGGTTTTGATGTGTAATGTTTAAGAAGATAAAACATGTGTATGAAATTTTATCTTATTGAAATGGGTCTTCCCTCTGATATTTCTGTCTGGAGTTTTCGTATTTTACAAATTATACACCAGTTACGCCGCTGAGATCAAACTTGTCGGGGTTTTCCTAAGAATACACATTTATATAAACAGGTAACACGTTTACAAAAGTGCATTTTTATTCGAAAACTTAAAGCGTATACACATATTAATCGGATGCAGTGTAGTTTATTCGATATTTTATGGTCAAATTCATGGATATTATTATGCGATCTTTTAATATCTCTACAACATACGCTATATAATGAACCTGAATAATCATGTCTTGAGCAGTATGATGGAAGCATATTAAATTGGCTATTTACACAGCGTGTACAAAGCTTTCAGGGAACTGATAATTTATCACCATGATTGCATATATAACATACAAACCATACAGCAGAAAAACAAATTGGAATCGTAAAATGGCCGAGAAACAGTCAAATGTATTAGCGATTGCCTCAGATACAGACAAGAAAATCCGGACATCCGTGTCCATTATCTATTCATACACATCGATACATCCTGATAGGTCATACATTTTATCGCATTCCTCTCGTCTCGTAGATACAAAGAAACTTTGAGGAGAGATATAGCTCTTAGTCGTTTCCAGGACAGTTGTCAATTGATATTCCATGGTCTACATGTACTTTATTCACGAGCCGTTTTCCACGTACAAATAACACCTATTGGAGCCGTATTGTGGGCCGGCGGATACGTCGTAATCCAACCACAAATATTCAAGACCACCTAACATATTTTTCAGAAGTTCAAAGAAAATCCCGAGTGGTAGAGCCATTCTTGACTGCCATTTGTTACCAGGATCGCTTACAACATTGTCAACTGCAAAGACGGTTAACACAATGCTATCTCCAGTTCTAAAGAGCTCTTAATACATCGGATGGAGAAAAAAGGGACAGATTACCGCCGACGATTATGTGTAAATACACAGAACGAATTTTCAGCGTCAATGACTCAAGCGCCCCTCCCGACAGTTTAAGTCGGAAATACTCGACATGGGGAAAATATCACACGCGGTCGAAGACTATCGCGTGTCGGTCTACTTTTTTATCCGGCCTTCAAAGAAAGTTTATACCCGACATCATGAGACTCTCTAATGACTTGGGAGATGCTATCTCCCGGCAACCCTCAACAGGTAGGCAGAGATCTCTAACCAAGGGAGATTATTCCTCAATGACTATCCCATGTGACTGAAAGGGTTTTAAAGCAGGAATCGGTGTTGATTTCCACTATCACTGATATTTCATAGCATATTAAATGCTTGTATATAGATAAATACATTAACATCACGCACTGATCGGTACCACGTTTCAAGTTGACAAGTTGCATACTCTTTACATTTGGTTACTTATTTAATTCATATTTTTTACATTATTTTCTTAAAATAGGGATGTTTCTTTAAAGAAGAAAAAAGGATGTGTTCAATTTTTTTTATATGAATGAAAACCAAGTTGGTATAACACAAAATCGCCTTACCTTAGTTATATAGTTGTATAACACCATCATTAATGAATTCGTTTCAATCCATATTTCAGTATCAACATCGTCAGAAACCCACGTTCGATTGTATTGAACGTGAGCTAGTACAATCGAACGTGGGTTTTTGACGATGCAGTATCCTTATTGGAGACACATTTTGTAGAATATGTATGTTTTCTTCAACAAGCTAAGACGGTTAAGCGTTAAACATGTCCGTATGTGGGCGACAATAAATTACAGAAACCCATGGCCTACTGACAACAAGAACAATTTATATGCCGAATCATGTCTGTATAATGTGTGGGGGAGGTGGTCAATATGAACCGGAAACTGGAGGCCGTGCATGTCATGAACCGGAAGTACGCCTCAGACAAATGTCCGGCAAGGCGAACGTTATCAACACAAAGTTTTAAAGATCACATAACAAAACCAGTGGACCCAAACCTGTTAATTATGAGATTAAATGATCCAGAAAAACTGTTAGCATGAAAGGTTATTTTGTTGTTTTCTAATTCAGGTTATAAAACTACGGTCTATGTCACGAGGTTGGGTGTGCGTTTGGACACTGGTCTGTATCAGTGACACCGGTAAACAGAACCAAACGTCTGTAAGAGCGTGACCTGATTGGATATGTCAGAACCTTTGTCACGCAGGACCGAAATCGGACCAAGGGGCCATCTACAGGGTCGTTTGTACTCGGTGTATAGGCGTCTGTAAAATATTACCATAGAAACTAACGCATTTCCAACAGAAACCTGTTCTGCAGCTAGTACTTATATACTTCTGTCAGTATACATCAATACCCACATAACAAAGCCACATTCAAAACACTGCATACGACAAATGTGGACGAGTTTTCTGGCATGGTGGTGGTGGTGGTGGTGGTGGTGGTGGTGGGGGGGATTCAGAGCGACATTTCGGGCTTCAGTTTAGGAGGTTTGGTTTTTCAAAATTCTGCGTATTTTCCCCCTTTTTTCCCGTTTAGAAACCCACTCATGTTAATTTAGACAACATCTCATCCACCCAGGGTTCTCTCTCGATCCACGGTATTAAGCCATTACTTTGATAAAGAAATAAACCGCTGTGTGTAAGGTTAATTAAATTATGATACATCATTGTTTACTTTGATTAAAGTGTTATAATACAGTTATCAGTGTAAGGAACAAGAGCGATCAGATAATTCTCTCTCTGAATACCTCATCAGGATTCTTGGCTCTTCAGTATTTATTGGGTGCCAAGTATCTGCCGGCTGCCTGAGGTAAACAAATACAGATATAGTGATACAGCTACATAGATATTATACACATACAGTTATCTAGCCTTCCGTGTTTTAAGAACAAAGTCAAATTCGAATTCAATAGCTGACTAGAAGCATGTTTGCTTACTTCTCCAGCAGCTCCAGTATCATTCACACAATGTAACACAAGGACGGCTGGATTCTTCACAAATTGAAGGTTACATCTTGCTTATTAAATGAAGCGTGATTTTCGGAAAATTTGGACCACAACGGAAACCCACAGGGAGCCTTGTGTTGTGTTCAGGTCTACGGAACAAAAACTTACAAACCCGAGTAGTTAATTGTCCATCCACGCAAAGCATTCCAGTGACCGTGATCTGTACTCCCTCTCTTTGAGGAGGAGAAAGGGGTCTTACCGGGTCAAATGTACTCTTTGAAGCCTCCGAGAAAGGTCAATGACGTATAACACTCGAAATATGTTAAGGTTCTACATCCCGTATATATACTAATGTGATTTCATGTTCTGTCACTGTTTGAGATGTCGTTTGATTTCTGGTGATACCTTCACTAAATAGTTATGCGTGCTATATTAAGTTTGGAATATATAAAGTGTGAAAATCAACAATGAATTTAAAATTATGACTTCCTAACGCCAGATTCCTGTTCCTTCAATGTACAAAGGATCCTTAACGATTGCCATCATGTTGGTTCACGCGCTCTTTCCGTGAGTAAATGTATTAAAATGTTTAAATAGAGCATATCATTTCCAAATGTCCCTGATCATTCATTCATAATTATTGAATGAAACAATATAATTAAATTTCATATTTTGAAATTGATGTTTATCTCTCTATAACTTGTCACAGATGATTGAGTTGAAATTTTAATTGATTAATTTCCTTAATACTGTTATTTATTTTGAAACAAAATGTCAAGCATGAACACGACTATTAACAATGTACTGCTGTGTATGTGTCCATACCGTAGAACGTCAAATGTAAACAATCATAAAAAATCCGTTACACGTGATGGAAGTGACCACAATTCATGACAATAGTAATTGTATGATATCTGAACTTTGCAAACTCATGATATCCTAATTATGACTAATCATGTAATGATTTTGACTTGAACATGCAATGTTGAAATATTTGAATAAATAGCAGGGCATGTTTTGTATCATTTATGTATTTCGTCAATAGGCAGATAATTCGTTTTTTCAGCTATTGCATTTTTCTGTATCTTTTAGAAATTAACCTTCTAATATTCGCTAAAAAAGGAATAGTCGTATTAGTGCTATAATGCTATTACAATGTACACAAAGAGATGCTATTTCACCAGAAGTACGTTACACACTTTTTATAGTGCAAACAGTTGTAAATCTAACGTTCAAACACTTCAAGTAATCTGTTGTCTTAAACAAATTTGAAGGTTTGGAAGAAAGCATGCATGCGATAAGCCTTGTGCATGTACATGTATATCCCTATTTCAACTTCTTGAGCGAACAAGATTATCCACAAGATTCAACCGGTGGGTTCACGTTTACATCAAGATCTGCAAAAAGGATCAAAGCTGTAAAACCGAAAACTCATTTGTTTGTCATAACTCGTAGCATGGGGTAGCCACGCTCAACTCCCAAAACAATTCCTGCCAAAGGCTATAAACGCTAGCCGAGCAGTCTCTGGCGAGTATCTTCTATGTAACCACATTTACACAAATCTTTGACAATTGGTTAAAAACTTTATGGAGCGGAACGTCTTCCTCTCGGCAGTTGTGAAATGGCTTTAGCAGGCGGATGAATAAGTACGTTGTCATTTGTCTTGTTCGTCAAAATGTTTGGTCTGAATCATAGCAAAACCATTAGCAATCTCAGCTTCCTGCCTTGTTGACTGCTTAGCCATATTAATACACGATTTTCTGCCGTCTTCAGCGTGAAAACAAAAAGATTATTGTGATTGACAGTTTGGTAAGACGGTCTTTATCCTCAAAGTGACGCATGGCTTTTACAACGCAATGTACTGTAAAGTATGCAATTGCTGCACTTTGATCCAGGCACTGTTACGCTGTCATTAGTGTAACCGTAGTAGCAAGCGACACACGATAGGCGCAATGTGTGAAACCCCAGCAACAGATTACTACAGCACATGATTAGTACCGGGTAATTGATTTACGTATTGGTAGATTCCAAAAAGATATGATTTAGCATGTTTACTATGCGGATAGTTAAAACGGTCGCCTTTTTTTATTTCATTTTTTTTTCAATTAAAGTGTATATTTTGATGTTTTGTTGTGCATCTGTTAAATTTAGTTTACAATCTTTTTTTCTCTCCATATCGTAATTGGCTATATCTTATATGTACCTATGTCACTGTGTTAAAATTATTTCGTGATCATGCGATACTGATACTATAGCCTAAAAATTGTTACATATGATTGAAAATATATATGAAAATGCTAATCATAAGTTTACATCAAAATCGCGCCATAGTCATAAAAACACACACAGAATGGTGATTTTTCCAACCTGTCACGAGTTTACCATATTTAAAATTGGTAAGGCCACTTTTCTAATTCTAATTGTCACAGTGATATCTAGCATAGTTTTAGCTAGTGATTTCATGTTAAGATTTCACGGTAATATCTGTCATAAATGTAGCTAGTAATCATTTGTCGAGGTTTCACAGTAACATCTAGCATGCATTTGATTGTGATCCTTTGTCCAGGTTTCACCGTAGTATATAGCATGAATTTAGCTAGTGATTCCATGACGAGGTCTCACAGTGATATCTAGCATGGCTTTAACTAGTGATTACATGACGAGGTCTCACAGTGATATCTAGCATTGCTTTAACTAGTGACTTCATGACGAGGTTTCACAGTGATATCTAGCATGGCTTTAACTAGTGATTCCATGCCGAGGTTTCACAATGACATCTAGCATGGCTTTAACTAGTGATTCCATGACGAGGTCTCGCAGTGATATCTAGCATGGTTTTAACTAGTGATTCCATGACGAGGTTTCACAGTGACATCTAGCATGGCTTTAACTAGTGATTCCATGACAAGGTCTCACAGTGATATCTAGCATGGCTTTAACTATTGACTTCATGACGAGGTTTCACAGTGACATCTAGCATGGCTTTAACTAGTGATTCCATGACGAGGTTTCACAGTGATATCTAGCATTGCTTTAATTAGTGACTTCATGACGAGGTTTCACAGTGATGTCTAGCATGGCTTTAACTAGTGACTTCATGACGAGGTTTTACAGTGACATCTACCATGGCTTTAACTAGTGATTCCATGACGAGGTCTCACAGTGATATCTAATATGGCTTTAACAAGTGACTTCATGACAAGGTTTCACAGTGACATCTAATACTGCTTTAACAAGTGATTCCAGCATGGCTCAAGCTAGTGATTCCATGACGAGGTTTCAGAGTGACATCTAGCATGGTTTTAACTAGTGATTCCATGACGAGGTTTCACACTGATATATGATACTGCTTTAACTAGTGATTCCAGCATGGCTTCAGGTAATGATTCCATGACAAGGTTTCACCGTGACACCTAGCATGGCTTTAACTATTGATTCCATGACGAGGTCTCACAGTGATATCTAGCATGGCTTTATCTAGTGATTTCATGACGAGGTTTCACAGTGACATCTAGCATGGCTCAAGCTAGTGATTCCATGACGGGGTTTCACTGTGACATCTAGCATGGCTTTAACTAGTGACTTCATGACGAGGTTTCACAGTGACATCTAATATGGCTTTAACTAGTGATTCCAGCATTGCTCAAGCTAGTGATTCCATGACGAGGTTTCACAGTGACATCTAGCATGCCTCAAGCTAGTGATTCCACGACAAGATTTCACCGTGACATCTAGCATGGCTTTAATAAGTGACTTCATGAGGGGGTTTCACAGTGACATCTAATATGGCTTTAACTAGTGATTCCAGCATTGCTCAAGCTAGTGATTCCATGACGAGGTTTCACAGAGACATCTAATATGGCTTTAACTAGTGAATTCATGACGAGGTTTCACAGTGACATCTTATATGGCTTAAACTAGTGATACCAGCATGGCTCAAGCTAGTGATTCCATGACGACGTTTCACAGTAACATCTAGCATGGCTCAAGATAGTGATATCACGACAAGGTTTCACAGTGACATCTAGCATGGCGCAAGCTTGAGATTCCATGACGAGGTTTCACCGTGACATCTAGCATGACTTTAACTAGTGAATTCATGAGGGGGTTTCACAGTGACATCTAATATGGCTTTAACTAGTGATTCCAGCATGGCTCAAGCTTGTGATTTCATGACGAGGTTTCACAGTGACATCTAATATGGCTTTAACTAGTGATTACAGCATGGCTCAAGCTAATGATTCCATGACGAGGTTTCACAGTGACATCTAGCATGGCTTTAACTGGTGACTTCATGACGAGGTTTCACCGTAACATCTAGCAAGGCTTTAACTAGTGATTCCAGAATGGCTCAAGCTAGTGATTCCATGACGAGGTTTCACAGTGACATCTAGCATGGCTCAAGCTGGTGATTCCATGACGAGGTTTCACCGTGACATCTAGCATGGCTTTAACTAGTGATTCCATGCCGAGGTTTCACACTGACATCTAGCATGGCTTTAACTAGTGATTCCATGCCGAGGTTTCACACTGACATCTAGCATGGCTTTAACTAGTGATTCCATGCCGAGGTCTCACAGTGATATCTAATATGGCTTTAACTAGTGACTTCATGACAAGGTTTCACAGTGACATCTAATACTGCTTTAACAAGTGATTCCAGCATGGCTCCATGTAGTGATTCCATGACGAGGTTTCACTGAAACATCTAGCATGGCTCAAGCTAGTGATTCCATGACGAAGTTTTACAGTGACATCTAGCATGGCTTTAACTAGTGATTCCATGACGAGGTCTCACAGTGATATCTAGCATGGCTTTAACTAGTGAATTCATGAGATGGTTTCACAGTGACATATCCATGACAAGGTCTCACAGTGATATCTAGCATGGCTTTAACTAGTGAATTCATGAGATGGTTTCACAGTGACATATCCATGACAAGGTCTCACAGTGATATCTAGCATGGCTTTAACTAGTGAATTTATGAGATGGTTTCACAGTGACATATAATATGGCTTTAACTATTGATTTCAGCATGGCTCAAGCTAGTGATTCCATGACGAGGTTTCACAGTGAGATCTAGCATAGCTTTAACTAGTGATTCCATGACGAGGTCTCACAGTGATATCTAGCATGGCTTTAACTAGTGAATTCATGAGGGGGTTTCACAGTGACATCTAATATGGCTTTAACTAGTGATTCCAGCATTGCTCAAGCTAGTGATTCCATGACGAGGTTTCACAGGGACAAAAAGCATGGCTTTAACTAGTGATTCCATGACGAGGTTTCACAGTGAAATCTAGCATGGCTTTAACTAGTGATTCCAGCATTGCTCAAGCTAGTGATTCCATGACGAGGTTTCACAGGGACAAAAAGCATGGCTTTAACTAGTGATTCCATGACGAGGTTTCACAGTGAAATCTAGCATGGCTTTAACTAGTGATTCCATGACGAGGTCTCACAGTGATATCTAGCATGGCTTTAACTAGTGAATTCATGAGGGGGTTTCACAGTGACATCTAATATGGCTTTAACTAGTGATTCCAGCATGGCTCAAGCTAATGATTCCATGACGAGGTTTCACAGAGACATCTAGCATGGTTCAAGATAGTGATTCCACGACAAGTGATTCCATGACGAGGTTTCAGAGTGACATCTAGCATGGTTTTAACTAGTGATTCCATGACGAGGTTTCACAGTTACATCTAGCATGGCTTAAGCTAGTGATTCCATGACGAGGTTTCACAGTGACATCTAGCATGGCTCAAGCTAGTGATTACATGACGAGGTTTCACAGTGACATCTAGCATGGCTTTAACTAGTGATTACATGACGAGGTCTCACAGTGACATCTAGCATGGCTTTAACTAGTGATTCCATGACGAGGTTTCACAGTGAAATCTAGCATGGCTTTAACTAGTGATTCCATGACGAGGTTTCACAGACATCTAGCATAGCTTTAACTAATGAATCGATGACGAGGTTTCACTGAAACATCTAGCATGGCTCAAGCTAGTGATTTCATGAGGAGGTCTCACAGTGACATCTAGCATGGCTTTAACTAGTGATTCCATGACGAGGTTTCACAGTGAAATCTAGCATGGCCTTAACTAGTGATTCCATGACGAGGTTTCACAGTGACATTTAGCATGGCTTTAACCAGTGATTTCATGACGAGGTTTCACACTGATATCTAATACTGCTTTAACTGGTGATTCCAGCATGGCTCCAGGTAGTGATTCCATGACAAGGTTTCACCGTGACACCTAGTATGGCTTTAACTAGTGATTCCATGACGAGGTTTCACAGTGACATCTAGCATGGCTCAAGATAGTGATTCCATGAAGAGGTTTCACAGTGACATCTAGCATGGCTTTAACTAGTGACTTCATGACGAGGTTTCACAGTGATATCCAGCATGGCTTTAACTAGTGATTCCATGACGATGTTTCACAGTGACATCTAGCATGGCTCAAGATAGTGATTCCACGACGAGGTTTCACAGTGTCTTCTAATATGGCTTTAACTATTGACTTCATGTCGAGGTTTCACAGTGACATCTAGCATGGCTTTAACTAGTGACTTCATGACGAAGGTTCACAGTGACATATAATATGGCTTTAACTATTGATTCCAGCATGGCTCAAGCTAGTGATTCCATGACGAGGTTTCACAGTGATATCTAGCATGGCTTAAACTAGTGATTCCAGCATGGCTCCAGCTAGTGATTTCATGACGAGGGTTCACAATGATATATATAGCATGGCTTTAACTAGTAATTCCAGCATGGCTCCAGCTAGTGATTCAATGACGAGGTTTCAAAGTGATATTTTGTCATGGGTTTGGTTACTTATCTTATTTGGCGAAGTTTTTCAGCAATACCGGGGTTTAGGTATTTATCGTGTTTCTGAGGTTTCATTGTATCACGTTGCACATCGATTAAGCAAGTTACATACATGTAATTGTTAATGCTAACATATATCAAGGTCCCATTCGCTACATTTCTTCAAAAGTTCTTGCGTTTCCCTCAAATAATCGCTAACTCCCTTTATAGCTTTACACCAACTGTTTCTGGACAAATGGTTAGAGTATAACGATGTGTTAACGCCAAGTTGATGAAATAGTTGGTTTTAACTCTCCTCACCCACCCCCACCCCCTCATATTCATGTATGGCTCATCCAATATATGTATTTTATTTCACCTGTAATACGTTAATACAAAAGTAAACATGTCATTTTATCCTATTGCATTTAATTCATATGACCATACCTTTGCTTCATAAGTAAATTATTTCACGCGTTATAGGAATATAGTCGACTCAGATATTTTCAATAAATAAATCAATGAATTTATCGAAAACGCCGTGTGTCATTCCGCGCAATAATATTATAATGTACAACATACATCAGGCGCGTGGATTATGTTGTCTGGTTGTATTTTATTGGACGATAGCACACTATACAAGATCAAAGCTATTTGAAAATAATATATTTTACATCGTTAATGACATGTCCTTGTCGCAGTCCACTTTCCCTTTGAAAAGCGATAACAACCTGTTTGTGGGGGTGATGCTATGTCATACGGATTATCTGGTTGCTTGTTAAACCCATACGGCACTTATGTGTAGTTTAGCAAACGATCTTCACCGATATTTGCTGGTTGTCTCCCTTGAATGTCAAAACGGTTGTTCTAATCAATATCGGCCTTTACTAAACACAATATATACTATATGAACATATATCGTATGAACCTATACATAATAGGAAGAAATTAAGTTATACAATATTTTAGTCAGTGCAGATTTTCTACAGCTACCGTAAACTTGAAGAGTATAGCACCAGAAACAAAATTTGACAGGGAGGTCTAGTTGTAGGATAGTTGTAGAATTAATTTTATGTTGCACAAGTGCAGTTATGTCAGAATCGTAAAACCTTTTCAGTAGTTTCATGGCAGCGTTGTGATAGCAGTTGGGAGCCGTTGCGAAATTGCAGAGTCACAATAGAATTTTTAAATCATAAGAGTTGTATAGTCGTTGCCGAGATGCAGTAAAACCAGAATTTGATAATCGTGCCGAAGTTTAAGAATAGGCAGGGTTGTAGCCGTGATCATGTCTTTGTTGCGGATTTATTGTAATATTGTTGGGGTCGTTGAGTTCTAAAACCATGACAGACTTATAGCATTGCTATAGTGGAAGAGTCGCGGCATACCTGGAACGTACGGTAATTTCTTGTCACAGTAACAGTGACGTTGTTAAATGTTAAGAGATTGGTAAAAGTTCCTAGTAGATTGGTATAATCATTGCAGATTCGTAAACAGTCATTACAGAGTGTGGTTAAATCATAGCAACTTGTTGTTTTGGCAATTTTCCGCTTTTGAGGCAGCATTTTGGATTTGTTTTACAGAGTTGCTGAATCATGGTACAAATGTAGATCACCACATAGCATTGTATTATCATATGGTAGACAGTTACAGACTTTGCGTGTCTTTAGTCACATAACAGTTGTGGTGTCATGGTGTTGTGTGGTATACATTTTGGCAGAGGTATACAGTCAAAGTAGGGTTAAAGAGCTATGGTAAGGGTTGAAGGAATATAGACAGAGCTGTATTTATGCCACATTCGTAGAGTCTTGGCAACGCTATAAGTTCAGTATGTGATTAAAAATATATATTCTAAAAGTATTGATAGCGAGCATTGTAATTGTTTTTTCATGTTGCATTAATGATGACGTTTTGGTATTAATGTTTTGAATGCATATTGACAGTTTCAGATGAATATTAAAACTTATATTGTGAATATTCTGGCATTCAGATATGAATCCAGATTGTTGGTGTAATTTCACATAGATCAGACTTGTTGTTACATTGTTGACACCCCGAAGTCTTACTGAAAGTTAAATACTGTATATCGAGCTTTTGTATGTACGAGTTGTTGCTACAGGAATTTAATAACACAGAATTATTGTGTCGAAAACGAAAATGTGTGTGTATACATATATCGTTTTATTGCCTTTTGTGTTGACGATGCAGTATTTCTTACTTATCAAAAAAAAAAAACGCGTTCAAATCCTAGGGTCATCACACATACAAATAATTACATATAGATATATATCTGTTGAATTCTTTTTTATAATGACTTATTCCCCTGTATTTTACTATTATGATTACTTATTTCCCTGCTTTTTACTTTCATCTTTCACATTCTCATTCATTGCAACATTTTTTAATATCAAAACAGCATTATGATATTTTGACAGGTTTTTTTTGTATCAAAAATAAATATTTAAAAAATATATCTATAATTCGAATCGAAGAGTTACCCTAGTACGTGTGCCTATAATGTAAAGTATTACTTTGAGTTTTGTTGTAAACGGCAAAAGTGTTGCGTTTAATGGATTTTCTTAACGAACAAAACAGACATAGTTAATATATTTTTTTTTTTCATATTCAAGAAATGTTACACCAATGTACTTTTCGGACAATTGTACCGACTATGGATATTAATGGTACTGTTTCCTAATAATTACATTTATAGTAGTGTGTTTACATTTGTTTACACTGTTATAGAAAGCTCGTGTGAATTTGCTCATGAAGCAGAAACGTGTAGATTATTTATTATTGCAAAGTGCACAAAGTTCGTGAAGATGTACTGTGGATAAGAACATGACATTCATGAGTTTGTATCAATTTAAAATTTCGAGTGTGTTGACAAACTATTAAACAACTTTCAAAAAAAATGCCATGGCACTCATTTATGACATCTATTTGTTTGCATTAATTTTACAAACAATTTACATACAACTTCAGAAAGCTGACTTGATTTATACATTTGGGTACAGAAAGTACCAAAAGGGTCTTTATAAGGAGGAAAGTGGGCGCACTGTGTGGCAGCGACTTGTCAAATCTCAATAAATCAGAAAAACGAGAAAGGGGCAATAAAGCTGCCATTTCTAGATGGCATTTTGGCAGTGTCTCCAAAGTACAGGAAATTGTAGCTTCTGTCTCCCTCCAATACACGCCAGGAAACCCGCTCGTAAAGCCAGAGGCGCGCGTTGTGTTTATAGATAAAATGTCGTAAGACCAGGCCCTAACTACTGTCTCCAGTTTACAAAACAAGATATCTGAAGATCAAACTGTTAGCCTCATCATTCAAGTTAGTCTTTTCCCTAATGCTGAGGAAAACATTGATACAAATGACGGGTCGTTCCGACTTCCTTTACAATCCTATCATTCTTAACCCTTTGAAAGCTTTTTGTTGACTAAGATGGAAAGCGTTTTAAAGAAATGGATTTCGGATTTGGTCTTTGGAAACATTTAAGGATGCAAAGTCATCCGTATCACGTAGAATCAGTAATTAACTTAAAACGAGGCGCTGTATTATTGCCCGTTACTGTTTCCGGGATGTGTAGCCTACTTCCGGAGTTGCGCGTAACGGAGGATCGGGGAGGATGGTAACTTAGTCTCTAATGAAGTTAGGCTATAGTTTCTACGGTGTTTAGCCAGGTTTTGGATTACACACCTAGACCGGAGTGTTTGATCCACTCATTAAACTTGTTATGTTGGGAGTTCCGGCTTGTCAATAACACACGTATCTCACCAATATATTGCCTTTATCATCACTTGTCATGAAAACTTCTTTTTTCTTAGACAGTTGCTATCTAACAGATCAAAGGATGGGATTACCAAATACACCGTAATGACCCATATATGAAACTCAGATTAGCTTCAATCATAATAATACCTGTCGTTAGCGCTAACGAGCATTTACGAAATGTTTCAACTCATAATGTATTTTTTGGGAATACAGTATAACCGGATGTCACCGGGCCCTATCAATTTGGCCGGTTTACACAAGTGTCCGTTTTATACAGGGTCGGCATGCCATTTTTTGAAAATACAAAAATGTAGTGTTTTGCATACGATCTGTATACAAGTGTGTCAACATAAACAACAGAGAAATGAATCAATTGCAAAGTTTAATTATTTACAAATTATACAGTATATAATACATATAAAGTGCGACCCGACATTGGATAGCGCTAATTTGCTTAGAATGTGTTTGCTTTAGATTGTAACCGGCCAAGAGAAATTTCAGGACCGGAATGGTTGTTTTTACATGGATTACTTTGCCAACTTTTGTAAAAACAACTCGGAATAGACAGGGTCCGGTGTATACAGGGTTTAACTGCTATGATTATAAAGGGAATATGCCGGGACCACAAATCACATCCGGTTTAAACAGGGATCCGGATTAGACAGGGGGCGGTTTAGACAGTGTTTTTTTTCTCTATTTCATTTTTGTAGGTCGCCAGAGCTTACTCTTTAAGTGGGAATCCAGTTGCATTAATAAGTGACATTTTCTACTGCAAGGAAAAATAAAGCTTTCTTGGTTAAATCACTTTACCGTTATTTTACTCTAATTTCTGACAAATTCGAATAATGTTATCAAATAAATTCTTACACTTACATATACAGGAAGGTAGTTATTTGAATAAAGACGTAATCTATTACTTATTTATTTTTTGAATAACCCTCACTAACATCCATGTGAAAGTTTTGCCTTGAAGGGGGAGAAGCCTTTCCCTCAAAGTCATTATCTGCTCCCAATGGTCCGTGACCCGCGTCAGAATGTCGCTTTTTAGTATCTCAAGTGGGTTGCTGTTTGTATATTTTCCATTTGTTTCAACAAGTACAGTTGATATCCTTCCAGTTAGCCTTGTCATATCGTATAGTTACTCCGTGTAATTAACACTGGTCTTTCTCCGCTTTATCTTCATATCCTCCTAGCTCTTCTATATACAAGTTGCCGAGGAAAACACACCTTCTGGATAATTTCACGCCGTCGAACAGCTTCATCCGGCACCTAATTCTAAGCCACGACTTCAGATAAACCCAGTAAACACACGCTCTGTTATTAAATGAATGATAACCTAATAGATCATTTTACTATCCTACTCCCACCCTCACTATTTTTGTCTTCCCTCTTTGTAATAACCATGCAAGGGCCAGCTAGAACGTACGGCAGTGCGTAGATACGTATACATCACTCATGATTCACTAATCATTTTGTAAAACAAAGCAAAAAAGAAATCCCATAATTATGTTCCTGGCTGCTGCGAGGACGCTAAATCACAAACAGACGAAAACAAGTTAAACCTTTAGCATAGTTTACTATTTATTGAAACAACTTTCAACGGAATTTGGTTTAGCAAAAATACGAGCTCATATTATTACAATCCATAACTATACTTACCTTCCGTATAATACTACAAATCAACTTTTATAAATGTGACTTTGAAAAAAACAGATTTCTATAAGTGTGCGAGATCTATTTGTGACCTTTCTGTCTCCGAGTCCTATCATTTCTGCTTTCATTTTTATTAAATATTCGTGAGAAATATATGACGTTTGGAAGAGATACATATTATTTGAAACTCTTTTTTAAAATGGTATTTTTCATGTACATATCAAACGTCTGTAATAATGCAGAACTTTAACATTTTATTACAACATGAAGTTTTGATACGATATGAATGAACAAGTCCTGGTTTAGGGTATGCCCTCACATGTGCGATAGGCCCCTATGAGTACAGGATGTTGTTCCCGTGTGACGGGTAGAGAGTCTACATACACTATTTGCACGCAGCATCCCAGGATATTTCTCCGGGCATACTTACCAACCAACACTGACAAGCTCGTGCATTTCTCTATCAGGTATGCACGGCGTCCAGCATTGTTAGCTTGATATCATACAAAAACAGAATTATAACAATTATCGTACTGAAATAGACGGTAAAATGTCCTCAAGCTGCTTAACGCATAATTCTGAGTACAATAACACTTACATTCGCTCTCTAAGCGATGATCCTACTGAGCATTATGGGTACGTTTTGGTGGTAATTTATCATAATGCATATGGTAATGCTTTCATCATAGGTGCGAGTGTCTTTACTTGCAACCTCTGTTTACGACGGTCATATTTCTATAATAAATTTCCTGCGTTTAATATCTTCCTTTTGATTTTCAAAAACCCTTTAAAGATGGTATTTCTTTTTATAGAAATGCACCTGTCTAAATCTGTTAATCTCTAAAGATGATGTTCCATGGGTACAGACGGACGTATAACAACAGCAAATTTCATCACCATTATTATTTATCACTTTATACATTTGATGACAATACAATGCCTGTTGTTCTCTTTTACAGGCTTAAACAGTCTTGATACACTTCAGATAGATATTTAATAGATTTCATGTCAGAATTTTATTTTCAAATCTTATATCACAGACACAATATTCGTCTGATTAGCTGGGAAAGCATAAGGCGCACTTGTTTCGTAAAAAACAAGGACGACGGGAATTTCATTTTGTAGCAACCTGTTATCATACGACATTGCGCATATCCCTTATAAACCGTATCACAGTTATTGTATCTGTCGCTTCCATTTTGTGTTGAGATTAATCTGTCTTACCATATCTGCGTGCATAATATCGGAGCAAAAGCAAGCAGATTTGATGAGTAAGTATGGAAATAAAACCATTGACAACACAGTTTGAAACTTGACGTACATATCCGCTGTTAGAAAATAAATGTTGCATATATGGTACCATGCGTCCTATGTCACAAACAAACACATGATAAAGCAAAAAAAAAAACCCACACCAAACAAACAAACAATCCAATCCCATTGATTGAACCATGAAACAGACACAGAATGTTAAATAACAAAGTGACAGAAGCACAACAAGCGACGGAGCGAATAATGTATGTCACTCTGAATTTAATTGCTAATGAATGATCGATTACCTAACTGACGATGATTTTTAAAACTGCTTGACTTTTATATTATTGCTAACATGAGTATATAGGACCAAGGCTGACACAGATGACTTTTGCAGGTAAAGTGCATCAGCATGTACAGTTAGACACTTCAAGGTGTTTAATTCAACAACTTCTCCAAACAACTACACGAACAGTACGTATTTAACCATCATGTCTGTAACATTTCGTATTTGCACGTAAATCGAACAGATATAGAAGGGACAACATGACTGTTAAATACTTAACAATTTGTATCCAAGCTAGCATGAAAATTTTAATTTCAAATGCAGAAAATCTGATAGCTAACGGTTTATTTATAACAGAAATAGGCATATTAGAATCTACAGCGTCTATGAAAAATGCGAAGTACAACGGCAAAAAATAATAATTCAAGAAACAGATAGTATAACAGGTATTCTATTGACATATACTTTTTATAATACGTGAATAAGCATTTTTAGTCAATACAATCGTAATTACATCGCTAAAATATTCATCGTATATATGCATATGATTAATAACGAATAAAGATGAGGTTATTGGTATGTATTAAGACATCTGAATCAAACACAATGACATATCTTCTACCATGGCCTACGATATCTTTCCATGGTGTTTGTTGTGTTTGTATTGTACGTTTTACGTTCCGTTTGTTTTCAGCGTCGTCTTCTTTGTCAGTATCAGCGTTACTGCACCCAATACGCATGTCAGACCTCCGTTATGGCGGTAAACACAGCATTGATAATTCTAACACATATTTAGTCGTTATGAACCTTTATTAGTTTAACAAAACGACCATGATATCATGCGGAGTTGTTATCCTTTGGCACGAATGCTACCCAGACGATTCTCGTTGCACACAACTATCATGGGCTTACGAGAACGGCTCGATAATTGCGTCTGATATTTTTTTCTCTTTTGATGCCCATGAGCACGCATGCCTATAACATTTCATAGAATGACGTATGAGTAACTAGCCCTGAAAATTAAATCATGTCTTCCCTGCTGTATTGAAGTGGATAGCGGTATAAATCATACTCATTACACTTTCTGGAAACTGTATCAAACGCACAATAATAGCATATGACATCTAGATGTCTGATTAAACTCTGGCTTGTGTTCTGGGACACAGGGACCAATGGACAACTGTGCCAGGGGTAAAAGACTGGGGTATACATTGTAGAGAGTATTTGAATGTGGCACTGATTATACAAACTTGTTTCTAATATTGTCCATATTAATATTAGGATAGTAATATTCATTAATATAATCATGTATACTTGGTACACGTGTTCTATTTCATATCAGACATGAGTAAGATATATATTCTTCCGTTAAAATCATTATCTAACTATTTCTGACAGTGTTACTTTACTTTCGTCTTCAATTGAATCATAATACGTATGCAAATTAATATACGCAATCGATGCAAATACTTACTATGTACCCCCATTTGATATTTATAAAAACAAGTGATATATTAACATTTGTATTGCGCCAATATAAATCAGAAAAACATGCTAACCTAACACAACAAGCTATTTTAGGACAATATACAAGGAAACATGAACCATTGTATAGTATTTAACTTACGTATGTCTGCATTTATTTGCAATAACTTGATTAGAATACTTCGCTTCTAATAAAAGCAATAACTTGTGGTTCTGACAATGACCATATACCACCCTCCAGTTTCATGGATTTTCCTTAACTTAAGTTTTTTTCTCCACTGGAAAGCATTTCTTAAGGAATCAAATATTCCTTACGATTTTCCCCTTATCTCAAGCTATGGTTTCGTATGGGAAAACTGAAGTCAAGGAATTTGCTTTGGTAAAGACGCATCTGTGAAAATTGGCCGCGGTACGTTGATAACGGGGCCCAGCCCATAAAGAAAATTCCTTTTGATTCACAGAAACAATGATTCTATATTAAATGATGATTGAGAGCAATTCAAAAGACCGTTGTGTGATTTTCATTTATTGACGAAAAAGATTGATCTTCTTGGACGAGCTCTTGAGGAAAGCAAGCCGATCGTGGTTATCATTAAGTAATTTGCACCTTAACGCGACACTCGATAAAATGACGCTCGATATTGATATTCTATCAGTGTTCTTGTTAACAGGTCGTTACTTTTGGTTTTGCTCGCTTTGAAACAGTGGCCACTTCCTGAAGGATATCTAAAATTGTTTTCATTTATTTTCACGCATAACATATATCACAGTATTTGTCGCTTACTGATCAATAGTTCTTTGAGTAATCATTTAAGGACTCCTGTCCCGCCGCATTACTGTTTTTCGTATATACAGTAGGTTCCCCTTAACTTCGTTTTAGATATAACTTTAGCAAATTTGGGCAAAGATAGTACAATCTGAAGTCCAGGATTCGAACCCCGGTTTTGACCCAATCTGTTTTTGCACTCGGAACATTGTTGTTGTTATACCTTGTTAACCTTACCGTATTATTCTAAATACAAGTTCCGCAATGTATGACTTTTGTTTTTTAAATGATTTATCAAAGCAATAGCCGTTTCCGAAAAAAAAGTGTTGTATACTTACTAAGTTAGAGTTTTAAGCCGTGGTACGGCACGGACACCGATGACACTGTTTAGAAGTTCAACGCAGGACATGTCTACATACCATCACAACTATATGGGTTCTACATTGTAATAGTCTCTGATATTCATGACCAAACAAACGCTGATTCTGTTCTTACTGTAAATATGTTTATAGAACCAATGTAATCATATCATTTCACAGAATATACAATGTACATACAATTATATACTTTAAATTGTATAATAGCTTACCGTAAATGTACACAAAACACTCCATAACTTGTTTAAGTTTTTAAAAAGTTGGTTTAATACCAGCGTTTCGTTTCGACATAAGTACCGTGCTGTGACTCATATCCACTCGTAAGTTCTCGTGTATTACATGAACCTCGTGTAATAGTATCCCATGGTGACATTGTGACGTCATACTTAAGACAATGGTTATGACTTCACGGCACTGTGATAATAATTAAGACAATATATTTATTGTCAGCATTAAAATATGGGAATGTTCATAGAAGAGAATCAATTTTTTGGGCGGAAATTTGAAATCGTATTGCTTTTGCAACCATGTTTAAGAACATTTATTTTCGTATAATACGATTCAATGTGATATAAATGAAATTAATCATCTTTTAATTAAGTTTCTATATATTTTCATAAACACCAGATTGGACATGTTTGGTTGAAAATAAAAATATGTGACAGATCGACTACCTTTCATACCATATTGTACATGTTTACATATGATATACTAAATAGTTCTTTAAGTTGCGTACAGCAATTGGTGCACGTGTTATTATATTAAAATATTAATCAAACGTGAATTGCTTATGGATGTACTGCACACATCGATACGTAGTTTTATTTACCTCAATGTTTCCTGAGCAATAGTTTGTAGTCAAAACACTTGTCTGCGGTCAAACACTTTCACTCGACATTTATTTCACAAATCAATTGTAACGAAACAATACAATCTGATATGTCCATATCAAGATGTCTGTACGTCAATTTTGAACATGACAACCTACCAATCAATGACTGTACCCTTAACCGGTCAAAAGAAAGCAACGTTTGACTCCTTTAATCTCTTGACCGGTCCATATTTCGGAACTATTACTGTGTCCAATCGGTCGATATTTGACCATTTTGTTTGACGAACTGTTCCCAGTGAGAGCTTCTGACTGCTTTTGTGGACTAACGTGACAGTAGTCAGTAACAAGGAACACAACCGATACACCATGGTGGCAGCTGCATTTCTTTGGTTTGTATTTCTTTGCTTTATGAAACAGCAAAATACTTAAAACAATATCTATGTATTATGTTTGATTGTTTACATCCTTTATATGTCTTGTTTTGTACGCTCTGTTAAGAAATTCGTTACAGCCAAAGAGTTTTACCTATTTTTTGTTCAGTGTATTTGACACGAGAACCTCCTGTTCCTTTGCCACCGATGCAGTAATCGAGAATGATGTTTCGTCTTCTAAGCTGCCCCCTGATATGAATGAAATATGGTTTAAAGTAAGATACTAAAACAAAATTTATTGTGAAATTGTGTGCATGTACATAGAAACGTGAAATTTAAAGACTAAAATGGAAATGATTTTTGGAATAAAATTATTATCATATGTTTCAAATACTAAAATATTTTTATCAAAATGTTTGAACTGTCATAAAAACCCATGCGCATGTATCTTAACAAGAGTATGCGCCACTATCCAGTGCCCAATCGTCACACATGTCATGCGGAAGAGTTCTGAACTTTTGACTTTTCAAAGTTGCAATTAAAAAGCCATGTAAGAATAAGGTTTGAGCCATTATTGTAATTAGGCTTGGAAAACATTGACTTTTCACAGCCGGCCTAGCGACCTCCCTAAACAAATACCCCCTCCGCCATTAAGGCGGTCTATTGTTCACAAATAGCACATTAGGAACACTCTTACGCCGGTTTATTGGGCATTAAAGTTTAATGGTTATATTGGTTTACAATAGGCTGACCGGCTGGACACGAGAGAAAGGAAACAGGAGAGCATGTATTTACATTGGAACAAATTTTATGGCATTTGGTCCGCTACACCAGACTCGTTGTTGCATTGAGAGGGTACGCGGATGCGGTTTTATTTGTTGAAGGCAACGGTAATTCTTTGTTTGCCAAACCACATTAAAGTACAACAAATTATATCAGATCTACAATCAAAAAAATTAAGCGTCGTTTTGTAGGAGATGCTTGTTTTAAACAATATACTTTGATATTGTGAGAACGAGTGTTAACGTGTCTATATACTACACATATGTAACGCTCTACTGCCGCATTATGTTTCGTGTCATCGCTATGCATACAAGCTACCTTACTCAGTAATGAGGAACACAATATTTTCATGAATAAAAAACAATAATACGATTTCAGAAACAACTTTGACACAGCACACTCATTCAGAGAAGCGTTATACCTCTTTTTGAGAAAATATCTTGAATAAAATTACATGAAACATAGATATACCGTATAGCACTAATTGGTAACATTCGTACAATATGCTAATGCACGCATATTGTCAAGTTTTGATGTGAATGAAGATGCATGGAACTTACGCACGCCAACACCTTTTAATACGCACACAGGTGGTTGAAATGCATACCAGAGATAAAATATTATACAAATGCTTACGGTTTTGTCAACACTTCGGCATGATCTCGTATTTTGTGTTTAGTGATTTATCGTATGGCACTGTAACGTGTTTAGTTCATAACAATCAGTTAAGCATATTACTATATCTAAATCGTATGACAAAACAACACTTTAACACTCATGGATAACGCTTGTGTTTTACTGACACGGACAGTGATGCTTTAAATAAAACAGGCTATTGTAGAGTCAAACAATACCACACATAATGCAGCTTAAGGTGAAGTATTAAAGGCATATGCTATGTAAGGCATTAAAACGTATGTTCTTTAAAGGTTTCTAGTCACATTACGTCCAAGTTATTAACGGCTTCCTTGTTCCACCCCGGAAACAATAGTATGCTACGGATCTATTATTTATTCTGCATGTTTTAACTACTGAGATAGATAGTAATTTATTCTTGTGAAACTATTGATTGCTTCCCTTTGGGTTGAAGATAATGCATTTCCCCGCACAAACAAGACTAGTAGAGGTTTTATTTTTTCAATGCTTTTACTAAACTATGACGATTAACATTTCTTATCTTTTGTTATGATTAACATTTTAGTAAGACTTCTGTAATTAACTGGATTCGATATGCTATTCAACCAAAACCTACAGAGCAGCGATATTTGAATCTAGCTTAGACAACCTAATTACATTTGACCAGTCAAATAGGGACATCGTATTTGGTATTATCTTTAGGAACGGATAAATGTAAGTTTTATTTAAATGATAAATGAACTTTAAAAGTTACGTTACGTTTCATACCGAACGTGACATCGAAACAAAAGTACCTGTATCATAGCTAGCAGTGATTGGCATTGTCACAATATAACCCTTCCAATTTCATATTTCATTCATATCACTCATGGTGTCATTGCTCGAATGATGACGTCATTACAATTATGACGCGAAAATTGTATTGTTTGACACCTCTTGTCCTTACCTGAAGAACGTTGTTCAATTCATTACACAAGCATCAACAATATACAAATACGTATTTGAAACAAAGATAATTAGGGTGAATTATTTTTGTATGAAATCAAAATGTATTTGAATAGATACATATCTTAATTAGAATGTTATGAAATGGCACCCATAGTCAATATGAATACCAAATGGAAATGACATATTCATCATGAACCAAAGCGTGCCTCATAGAAATTGCCATTTTCAGTTGGCATTCATATTGACTATGAATGCCAAGTTAAAGCAATTCAGTGCTAAAATTAATTCTTTCAAAAAATAGAGCAACAAGCGAGTGGTCCGGAAGAGTAAGATATACATGCACACTAAGTGTCACCCGTCATGACATCTTCCATCAAATCCAGGAAAGTACGATCTATCACTATAGTATACAAGTCTTTTGTCTTTTCATTTCAAAAATTAACGCCTTTCGACTTCACCTCACTTCACTTCATATTCGAATTTTGGTGACATAGATACATTGTCTAGCTATAAAATGAACTATCCGTTTTGTTTAAATTCACACAGGTTGCAAGAAATACCAATGCATACGTTGACGAAAGATACAGACCACATGATCAAATTTGGTCGGCAACTAAAACGAAAGGAGAGTGACAGAAAATCAGATTGTATAATCAGGTGTTGCGATGATGATATTTGCTTCTACCATTCACAGAGGTGTTACCCTCCTCAGATGGAAAAGACTTCCTTCATCCCAATAGTATCATGTCCGTGAAAACATCGACTGCTGGCGGACAACCTGACAATCAAAATATACAGGTTGGTGAACACTCTCATGAAATAGAGTGGTTGCTATCATTATCTCATCAGAAAATATTATATTCATGCTGTGAGATATAAAGGTAGAAGTTGTTTTCCTATGCTCATACGTTGCAATGTTGCTTAGTCGTTACTACCGTAGCTCCCACTTTCATAACGTGATTTGAAATTACCACCCACTCATCCCTGTCCCTCCACAAATCATTTTAAAAAAATCAATAACGACCTAAATGATTTTTTCAGTCATGTTTCATTTAATTGTATTATTACCTGACACAGCTTCATACAAAGACACGCGGTTTGATGGAATTTTGTCTTTAATGCTGATGGTTATACAATTGATTGGCTATTGGGAATAATATCTTATGTTGAGCGGTCAAATAACAGCTAAGGTAATTCAGCATATAGTATAATGCTGATTTGGTCATGCAATAACAAAGATTACATAGCATAGTGTGTAAAGCTGATAACAGCTAATTTCATATCGCAGCTAAGGTCATATACAGCGAAGGTCATATACAGCTAAGGTCATATACAGCTGAGGTCATATACCAACTTCTGAAGAACGAATCGTAAGCAATGGGTCAGGTTTTATTTGATACGGATCCTGTTCTTATATACGCTATATTTGAATTGTAAAGTCCCATTGACATAACTGGGAAAACGAATTGTATCCTTTCACTATTGAATAAATAAATAATAATTTGTTCTAGAATACTTCATGTTCAAGTATAATTAGGGGCGAATGATCGACATTTGGAATACAAAAGTTGCTAAACAATGTTATATTTATGAGTGGCAACAGCTCATTGGATTTTGCATTTTCTGTCGTATGATGACAATGCCCTGCTTTGATTGGGCTAATAACATCTAAGGTCATTTGAAAACCATATAACACCGCTGATGGGGCAAATAACATCTAAGGTCAAATGAAAACAATATAACACCGCTGATGGGGCTAATAACATCTAAGGTCATACTCAAACAATATAACACTGATGGGGCTAATAACATTTAATGTCATATGAAAACAATATAACACCGCTGATAGGGTTAATAACATCTCAGGTCATATGAAAACAATATAACACCGCTGATGGGGCTAATAACATCTATGTTAATGTATGAAGCAATATAACACTGCTGATAAGGCTAAAGAACAGCTAATACAATATTACTATAAAATCCATGACTGGAAGGTTACATAACATCTCCATATGTCAGGTGAATGAACTCATACATCAAAACTAATGTATTGAATAATTAACATAACTTTGTCTTATGTAATAAAATAGTTGAGATTTATTACCGTTTCTTATCCTATTCTATTTTAAACAGCTTTCAATCAAGCATTTGACAATTGCAATTTGAATTGTGTTTGCATAATTATTAAAAAACAACAGCATTACTTTGTCTGACTGAGCACACTTTATGCTTACTGCTATACGATTAGTTGTAAACTGTTACAATATATTAGGTGTTTAACATTTCACCACGAGACACATATGTATGGTTATTCTTTCGTGAAATCCAACACCATTTCTTTCACAAAACAGTTAAGGTTATACATGTACGTACAGTATTCACTGCGATGGGATCATTAGATAGTTTATGTCATATACCACAATGATCATTGATGTTGGAATCATGCAACAGCTAAAGGCTACTAAAGAGTCGAAAATGTGCGTTTGTTGAAACGTTCGCTTTGAGACTCTTAAAACTGTTCGAGGTGTTGAAATTTTCGCATTTGCAATCTAGATCGGCTGGGGTTATTACAAGGCTAACGTTGTATGTATGGCACAGCATCCGTCCCTGATAGCTAAACAGTTAACACAATAGATTTACAACGTCCGAATTTGTTGAGGCCCTTGGTGTGTCATATAACAATAATGTCAATATCAGACGAAGTAACACACAGCTATACATGGTCATATATGTATGACGACATTTGCCATTGCTGATTGGCCTACTCAACAGCTCAGATCAAAAGAGTATAGCGTCCACACATTTAAGGTTGCTCAACACTTATGAGCATATGACGCAGCACCAAAAACTGATAGGTTCTTACAACAACAAATAACAATCGTGTTAATAGGGGATCATCGGATCCTTGACGTCATATGACGGCAACGGCCGAGACCGTGGAAGCTACTTAAATGTCTAATGGTGACCGATGGCGATTAGGAAAACGTAGCAGCTTTCATTTTGCAATGTGATAAAACAGTTAACTGGTGACACTATTTGAGCTCTGATGTCATAGGATGAAACTGTCTACAGCTTATGGAGGTCGTTCAACATCAACGTCATTTATGACGTGAGCGGTTAAAGAAATTCGGGAACATCACATCACGATCATAGGGCGAAATTATCTACAGCTAAAGGATACAAGTTCGATTTATGTGACGAAAGTGGCCAAAGTTTATGATGTCATTTTACAGCTACTGTCATATCCTATCCTCTCTATAAACTATGGGGTCTCTCAGCTAATGTCGCATCGCCATATTGTCTTTGAATGTTAAGGGTAATTCAACTTCTTCAATCATATAACGAGATTGGTCACAAATGATTGGTTAAAATATCAACAGTATCCACATCTGATGGGCTTACTTTACCACAAAAGCAATAGGATAACTTTGTCCACAAATGAGGGGCATCTTGACAATGAATGTTATACGAAAGTGGATATAAACCGAAGGAGTAAAGTAATGATGGCTTAAATTGCTGAAGTCATATAATATAACACGACTGTCTATAATGAGAGAGTTACTCGAAAGCTTGCATTAGTATACAAAGGGAATGTGCTGGAACAGAGAAAAAACAATGCATTTGATTGCATAAAACATATTCGAGACAGGGAGACAAAACATTGAACCCCCCTCACATGATCACTTTTCCCTGTCGAACATCCTTCTCTGAGACTCGGGGAAAAAAAGCAACAACATGTTTCCCTATTACACGGGGTATAAATGCACATTGTCATTCATGTGTGATGGCAATGTCCATCGCGGATGAAGCTACTCAACATCCAAGTTCATGTTAAGACAGTGTGCAGATTACATCTAAAGTTAGGTATAACGATTCGTCTGTTTAAAATTGATGGAATTTTACCATGCTAAAACTAGTTTATCAAATTAATTCGTGCCTGTTGACAGGAAAATATATAAAGCTGTTTACAATTTAGTTTAAGCATTCAAAATGATGTATATATTCAGCACGAAATTCAGAAGTAACTCGATCTAACAAAAAAAGAGAATTAAATGATTTATTGAATTAAATCCCTATATCATACCTCATTAATAATTATGAGGATCTAAATTAGGGTTTTCGTAACTAATGAGGGAAGTTACCAAGAAATGAATATATATATATATGTATATAATCATGATGCGACCAATTTTACTTCATCTCATTATCATATTATGTCCATGACATTCAACAAAATATTGATAGAACACGTTAATCTGTTCTTACTAAATAAATTATTCAAATATACAAATTATGCAAGGCATGCAATTAATTTACGGAGTTAATATGCTGCATTTGACAATGTGCTACATGTTTGTTTTATTTATAGTGCATTTTTATTCCTCAGCATTAGACACGCTAATAGCATGTGTATATATTATATATTTGCAACGAAATATGAATGGATTTTATGGCTCAAGAACTATTTAAATATTTCCAAAATGACCTTTTTTGGAAGTAAAAGTAAGACATTGTGACAACTCATCTTGTTCATACGTTTCAATCTGATGAAACGAAGTAACTTGGTTAATACGTAAGACAATTACTAAAACGCTGTTAACAAGAAGTGTTTGTCTGGAGTTTTGAGTTAATCATATATGCATTTGTTAAGTTATGTTGTAAAATACATCTACAAAATGTACTTAATATTCAACTTCGGNGACGTTTTATCGACTTTTTTCATATCGGTCTGTCGTCGATTAACTACGTAAGACAATTAATAAAACGCTATCAACAAGAAGTGTTTGTCTGGAGTTTTGAGTTAATCATATGTGCATTTGTTAAGTTATGTTGTAAAATACATATACAAAATGTACTTAATATTCAACTTCGATAATCATTGATGTGGCCCAGTCATCGCTTTATTCCCTTTACACAAGGTTTTATGCAATACTTGAACAAATGACTAATTAATCATTCCAAGTCAATTTTCATCAAAATTTAAGTCATTCTTAATTCCACAGATGAAATACATCATACTGTTTTAAAGTGTTTGAATCAAATTGATGCAGCAATATAATCATTTGCAGTTTTCATAAATGATGGATTGGAATGATGATATGAACTCGGTTTCAATGGTTTGTTAGGTGCAAATTGAGAAATATGTTAAAAGAAACCAGTGGCATAAAATGACTCTGCATTATCTTTTGAAAGCCCAGCCACTAATCAGGTCAGGATAGGGTTGACCGATATCGAACTAATTTGAGAATCTTGAATCAGATGTTTTCTTGTAAAAATATAATGGATACACAGTTATCATTTTACAGGGTTTAAGCTTTGGTTTGGTACTGACCTCGTCTCATAGGTCATGACGCAGTAAAGACATCATTGCGTTCTTGCTTTGAATTTCGTTAGATTATAGGCTTAGATCTTAGCTGTAAGATTTCCGTGTCCAGTAATGAGGTATTTCAGGTAAAATAAACCACGGGAAGCCACCCATTGCTCAACATTGAAGCATAATCCAAAACTCCTGAGTTCTAGAACAGCGTCTTCAGCGACGCACCTGTGATATGGAAACGCACTAACCGAGATAGGCTGGTATCTTCATAGAAAGGGAATGTTGACGATTGTGTATTAAATATTGAGTTTTTATTGTTTTTTGTTGTTATAAATTTAACATTATTATCATAATTATATACAAATGTTTTAATTCTATTTTTATTTTTTTTGCGCTAATTCATCTCTTTGTTCTAATGCATGAAACAGATCTGCAGGGGATGTGTAATCAGCGAGTCCTTGTTGGTGTATAGAGCATCTGTTTAAACTATGAAACTTTAAATCGTTAACGTCAAAATTATTTCGATTCTGGTCAATCATTTAGTTATGCACAAAAATGTTTATATAAGCAATCTTTTGTGTTTGTGTTTGTGTTGATTTTAACCTGGGACAATGGCTTTTCATATTAAAAATACAATTACCTCTGTATGTGATGTATTGATAAATGATATGACGAAACTCGTATGAAACCCCTATAAAATAATTCGGTGTGCAATTTAGGTTAATTAAACATGTTGTTTTTTAGGGAATTTATTGGTTTTGGATAGAGTTGAGAGCAACTACTCCAGACGTCACAGAAATGTGTTTCCGTAGGTGTGTTTAAGATTATGATATTAGAATTTAAAAGATTTTTATGGAACTCATTTACTGCAAAATTTGAATAATTCAAAAAGAAAACAAAGAACCTTTCAATTTAAATAAAACCTTATGTGTTTACCTTTCGACAGAAAATATTGTGTCAATGTGCTTCGGTGGTGGCAGTGGCGATTGTTTTGATTTATTTGTGTTTATTTGTATTTTATTTTTATTTTTAAGGCATTAAATAGCCATATTTTAAGGGCCAAATGTCAAATTCAAGTTGTATTCTTCAATTTCATCAAATATCATAAAAGTCTTTTAATTTTGAAAGTGGGACGTGTATATTAAAACATCTTATACAGCTATTCAGGACAGCAATATAAAGCAATAGTTAACAACGCTCAAGTATACAAAACTCATCTCCTTGGGGTGTAAATTGAACCATCTTCCTTAACAAAGGAAATGCCAAAATTTAAACAATAACGAACGCGAGAAATGCAGTTGATCACTGGTGTCTGACATGTTATACATGCTTATGTCAATTTAGAATCAATCATCATTTCTGAAATGAATAAAAGGTATGAGATAATATTCCAAAGCGAAAAATTAATGATTGAAACTAAAAATATTGCATTTATTGATTTGAAATATATTTGATCATCAAATATCCTTTGGTGAATATTACAGTTGCTTTTCCATGTCATGACTTTTCTTTGATCTCTGCTATGTATGACATTGAAATGTGACTGCAATATGAAAGTAGTGCATTTACATTATACAACAAATGGTATGTGATGATCGAATACATTTAAAAGTGTGATTTTGAACCACCTGTTTATTACCGCCATTTGGTGCATAGTTTTCAATCATGTATCATTGAAATGTAGATTGTACCTGATTGGCAGACACAATTAAATTTTTACTTCAAGTAGATGACGGGATATATCTCCTTTTTAAATATAAAATAGACTATTCAGTTCAGTGAAAAGTTTTTTATTTTGTAACAAACTATATGCATGAAGATACATTCCCAATTCATATTCGCTCATCATTCATTGTGAGATATCTGGTTAGTCGTCTCCGTTGAAATGTCATGTCAGATATATATATATATATGTTGCTTTCGTTTATACATCAATAATTGCATGATGCATAAATATAAAAAAAAAGTATGAAGAACGTATGTCTCACTCATCCTATTAATTTGCGCACTCAATTCATTTCATCGGTTTAGCTGCAAGACAATATAAAGCAGCTCTAGTATGTATTTGCCTTTAAACACACAACAAATATATCATAGCAACTATTATGCTAACATATCTGGGTTAAGGTAACCGTTCTGTTAGCTATGTGTTAGATTCCTCGGCCATGTCTTTATAATGTGCATGTATAGGTTCAAAAAANCCCCCCCCCCCCAATCTTCATAGTGAACTTAACTTACTGGCATAGCATGATGGTATACCCAAAAGATATGTAAATGCTAAAACTTATACCTGTCCGCCATAGCTACCAGAAGCTGATAGTTTGGCCCATCCTTTCTTAAAACGTCTGCGACCAAGATATGTAAGTATACCTCATGACCCCACGTCATGATCACATCAAAGAGACATTTCCTTCCATAATTTCATTTTGTGATATTGATAGATACATCATTATCCTGTAATAGACATCACTGCATAAACATATGAACGCGTGATGACATCAGAAATAGTACAGTATTTAGGAACAAACTTTACAGAAATTTGAATGTTTTATGATACGCTCCAACTTAATTTCAATTTTATTTTGCGTACCTGTTTCAAATTCCACATTTGCTTAAATATGATTTAAAACAAATACCACATGAACAGATGAGACAAAGAATTGAAACACTTACACAAGACATGATAAATAGATATCATAAAATAATTTAACAGTTTGACACATGATGCAGGGACATATTCATGATTTGGGGTCATTGACACTTTATAAATAAATCGTAAGAAATGGATACGTCACACTCATCAATAATATTTTACTTTTAACTGAAAAATGATAGTATCTGCATATTTACATCATAATGCTTAACTCTTTCCCTAGACACCAAACTTTTCCTATGCTATGGGGTTCAACCGTCTATGCATATGAACGGTAATTATTCATAAACTTTATAATCGGCAATTTTGATACATATACGATATTTTAAATATATAATACAGGAAAAAGATGAAAATATATGCTCCCGTAAATATCGGAATAAGAAATAGCATAATTCAAAAATGCAAGAACAACATTAAGCTCTTCATATCAGTTAGTTTTAGTATGAGTAGGAAATACTTTAAACCCCGTTTAAGCGCCTTTCAGACAACATTTTAACAGTTTTCCCTCGTATTGGATGTTATCACTCCTCTAAAGTGAGATATTTAATAAGTATAAGAAATGACAAAATCTGACCAGCTAATTATTATTTAATGCAGATATTTCTAATCAGAGACTGTATACGGATACATGTACTAGCCTGGCATAGGTATGTTTTCATTTAAAGCTCCCGGCTGACGTTCATTTCATTTCATACCGAACATTATGCCACCCTTGAGTCCTAGTATTCATTGTTTACAAATGAACAGTATTGTTTTGCTTTGATATGTTTACGGAAGTATTGAGATAAACCAGAAAAAAATGTCATGTACATACATGCACATGCTTTGCTTCAAGTAAAGTTAAATGAAGATATCTCATATATACATGTAAGCTGATTTTTGCTGATTGTCAGATACCATATGCAATTCAGAAATTGCTTCTTCTTGATGAGCTTGTTCAATGAAATGGGTTTCATGATGCATCCCTTTTGGTTTGGTGTCTCATAGATAAGTTCTTATTTTGATCTTTTTTGTTGATGCTGTGATAACATTTGCATCATGATGTACCTGTGTTATGATATTTCTGCTTACTTAAGTGCGTGATTTTCATGTCGCCTTTTTGCAATATACATTAGCCACAAAGTGGGTTATTTAGAATAGCACAACACAGGAAGTTGGAATTCATATTAAGGTAAAATCGTTAGTTATTTAACTGTAATAATATATACATATATCTTACCGAAAAGCTTTTGAAATGTGCTGTCTTTATGATAATATTAATATATATGTTAGATATCAAAGGCATTGAAATCTCTTAAATTTTATTTCAGTAGCATTTATATTTTAACCCACCGACAAATATGATAAGAGGAAAAATAGAATTGTTATAAATTATTGCAATATTTTAATATGATATATTTATTCATATCGTAAAACATTATTTATGATGACCATATGATATTTTAATGATCACCAATGAAAACCTACTAGAGAAAAGTGTGAAACATTATGAAATGGCGTTTTTGTCAATTATTCATTTAATAGTTTGTTAATATAATACATACAGTATCTATAAAAGTATATTAAACAGTGGTTAGTCAGTGTATACTTAATCATTTCATCATATTACTAATATTGTAAGTATGTATTGCATTGGTATGTTTGTATACGTTTGCTGTGTATTACCTATGACATGTATTGTTAAAATAAATATTTGTTGATTATTGCATCAATATTTGAACACATTTACAAATACTTTATCAATCATGCTATTAATCAGGCAAGTTAAAATTCAATTTTTATTCACGATTTTGATATGTCATCAGTTCTTAAAAGACTATAGTAACAGTTTGATTACAACAAATATAAACTTTGTATATGTTTTGTGTGAATAGTATAGCATTAATTGTTAATTGATTTGATAATGTATGTTTCCTTAACTGTTTTACAGATGGTGATATACAAACTATAAATTGTCGCTTCTTGTCAGAAATGACTGGGGATTATAGCAAAAAGCAGTACCACGGAAATATTATTACATATTTGCGTTATGATTCTACTAATAAATTCTGTTTGAAATGGCTACTTCACCGCGATATCTGGATTCTTAAAGTCCTTATGACCTTGATCCAAAGATTCGGATATGGGCCGAAACCGTTTGTGTTGAGCACTCGAAACCACCGCCCTGTGGATGGTAAATGTTTCTTCGTCTGTGTCGACTCTCGCTACCCTATCTCTACTTCAAAGCGGTTCAACCAATCGCCTGCTGATAAAATATGTTTTCTTTGAATATCGGATTGAGGAAGTTGGCAAAGAAAAGACATTTTTCTTCATAATCTGTCGTCAAGGTGCTTCGGGTGTGACAATGATGAGTTACTCGATTCTGTTAATGGATAAAGCACACACGTGGGGAGGGTAGCTGGTTGAACACGAGCAAGTATACTTACACGCTGCTGTGAAATCCTCATGGTTCCTTTAAGAAAATAAACATAGCTTGTTAGACCCCGTAAACACAACGTTTTATTAAGATTGAAAGACTTTATACTCGGTGTGGCTAACATATATATATATATATTGTATTTTGTTACATTCGGTCTCGCTTAGAATATCGATGTAAATGCAGCGTATAATTAAAATAAGTTTTGTTTTTAAATGTTCAACCAGCATAAGTTTTAATCTAAAACATAGCTAATAGAGTAACATCACTTTTAAACACTTATAACAAATATTAATATAATAAAAATGTTATGTTTTAAGATATCTTTTTTTTAATGAGTCAAAATGATATATTTGAATTTAATTTATAATTTGAATATAATTGAATATTATATTTTAATAACATTTATATTATTTTTGTTCATATTTCCAATACTTCTTTTTAATTTTGTAATCTTTCTATATTATCTCTATCGGCGTTATGAGATGTTGTAAAAGAAAAGCTATGCATTCCTTAACGTTTTGCCACTGTAAATCTAATGGCGTTGTTTAAAAAAAAAATATAAAACATTTGGTACGTCTTGATTTTTTGTCTAAAAAATCAGTTTCAATAAATGTCAAAACTACTGCCTTAACCTGTCGTTCCTACCATTGGATTGAGTGCATATTTTTTCAACAAATCAAAAACCAAAACGTATTACGAAAGTATAATTTGTATATGGACATACTCAATTAATAGTTGAAACTAAATATGCTAAGCACTAGATGATATATGTTGCACTGATGCTAAATCATTATATATGCAAAAGGTTATAAAAAATATCAACAAAAATACTATTAAATTAGACAAAGATCGGTACATCATTTTTATCATATGCCTAAATATTAACAATACTATCGTCCCTGACAATATATTATTATGGAAAATATCAATATTCAAAAATCTGAAACATGTGTTGTTATATGTCAGCATCATCAAGCAACATATATTTTTTTTTTTATGAAGCTTAAACAATATGACATGTTTTTAATAAATATTTGATAAATAGATAGTGAAGTAGGCGTTTCTTTAAATGCATTTTCCGTATATTTCCCGTAGCTACCCATGTATTTATAAATATTTATTTGTCTGAATGGTATGTTAAAAGCTGATAAATAAAGCAATGTATCAAAGGTATCTAAAACGTACAGTGTTCATGAGTTTCATATGAAATTATTACATATCTATACTTAGGTAAATAATTTGATATATATATAGCATAATAATGACAATAGCAATATCAAATTTTGAATAACAGAGAAAAGGCGAGTAAATGATAAACCTTATGGAAAAGAACATTATCGCATATGTAACAATACAAGAATGAAACTGATGCTGGATTTCGTGTTATTGTTTTACATTTTCAAAGTTGTGTTTTTAAAGGTCCCTTGATAAGTGTAAATTGATACCTGGTATGTATTACGGCGTACAACAACTGAGGGCGATTTCTGAGCTGACAATTAGCACATACAACAGAAAGGTTCATTTTAGCGCATTATCTCAAAATTCGTCGATAATTATTAGTTAAGCATCTGTTGGTAACAGTGTGTAATTAATTTACTCGAACAAGAATAAAAACGAAGCTTCAAAATCTCTTCTTGTTTTAAGTCTTTGTTCTGGGCTTTTAATGCTTTTTGACACATTTTGGTCGGATCTGTAATAGATTTTAGCGCTGTCTGATAGCGTCCCCATCCAAGGAGGAAAAGGTGCAAATGGATAGGAGTTTTACGAGGTGAAAAACGGTGTGTATTTCTGTCAAAATAGCCTTCTATTGGGAGTTACTAATTGTTTTCAACTAAACGTCAGGAAGCATAGCCGGTTGTCGTCAGTTGGTCGACCCGGGAGCGAAATCAGAACCGTGCCTCCTTGCGTCCCGCAATGTCTTGCTATGCTCTGCCATGCCCGGCATCCAGCCGATTGGTAATAAATACGAGAACTTGCCGATTACATATGACGTGAAGTAATTTTAGAGTATATTGCAATCAGGGCAAGTACTAAACTCGTACACGACTATTTAGAAAAAACCGCCAAGGAATGATAATTGAAAAAGTCGTGTAGCGTATTACGGCATAATCTGTGATACGGCTGTGTAATGCACAATGTAGGTATGTATGTTCAGAAAATGTGTATCATGTCGAATACAGCCTCAGTGAGTGCTTCCAGATAATACATAGGGTTTAAAAAACGTATCTTAAGTACCTTTGATAACACCGTGTCTAGATTTTGTTTTGATTCCACTGTAAAATAAATACCGTATGCATATTGTCAAATCAAGTATATATAGTTACCAAAATAATTATTTCAACGTATAATCGTAAGCCAGTTGCGCAAACATATTTAAAATTTGGACGAGTCGTAATTCTATATATCATTTTTTTTTTTTTAATATTTCAACTCCTATGAATTCTTAGCTTGTTAAAGTGAATGTTTCTGGGGTCTTTTTAAACTCGTAGATGACTTGCCTTTAAAAACTTATTAGATATACTCCTGTATATTTATAAAAGTTATTATATCTTTAAAATGCTTTATCAATGTTTCCAGTTGCAAATTTATCAAAAGCATATGTTTCAATGTCAACGAAAGTGTCACTACGTAATCTTTTCTAAACAAAGAGTTATTTGTTGAAACTTGAATACCATATCCTGTGTAACGCTTCTGATTTCAAAATCACCGACTAGCAGTGCCAGGACGCCCATAAGAGATGTGCAGTAAAATTCAGATTATTAAACAAAACTTTTTTGAAAAATAAATCAATGATGTAATTCTAGTAAGTGAAACAGATACACATTGGGCAACGCCCAGTATCTATTTCGTCAAAGATAATTTTAAACAATGAAATCTAACACCTACATAAGTTTTGTTATAAATATTTCTGTTATTAAACTATTAAAAATGTTTGAATAAATATGCGATTTCATAAGACAAGTCATGAATTGCTATGATTACGCACTTGAGTTAAAAATGTATGTTGTGTCTTGCGGTTTAAAAAAATAACAACAGGAAAGGTCATTTATTGTTTTAAAATGATAATTAAGGCAGTATGATTAAAGAAAGTATGTACAACAGGTGTGTCGGGCTTCATTTATACTCGTCTAATTGTTACTAATTATCCTTCCTCCTGTCTTACAGACTGATTACTGTTAAAGAATTACGCATGTTACGTGTGAAGGTAATGCTGTTTAAATGGGGCTATATGCAAATATAAGTTTTTAATGGTATTTACGTCCATAGAAACACGCGAGAGCGTCCGACTGTCCACCTTCGTATATTACACCGTGAACATTTCCATTCAATGGATATAACCCCTTTTTGCAATAATAATATTGTCTTATTACGATGTAGCTACTGCAGGTCTGAACTTGTACAGCGTTGCTGTCAAATATATTAACTATATATATAATATATAAAGATACTTAAAATCGTAATATGATGATTATCAAAATTGCAAAGTCGTGTTAAGTTTTATCTCGCTAACATTTATCAATAAAACAACTGCCTGAATCGTTCAATACTTCATAGATGGACCGATACAATCGTTTGTTTGCAGTATTACCAGACTAAAAATAGAATAGTCTTTTGTGAATCAACTCGTAATAATAGACAATATCAATGTTAGTCTTGTAACAGATACGGCTCGAGAGGTCTTTCGAAGAAGAACTTGTTCCTGTTTCCAGATAAATGGTGGGTATAGATTCTGCTTTTGTCCCCAGTGTCCGGCCATTTGCACGACAACAGAAATGCAGTCCATCATTTAGAGGCGAGTGTCCGACGGAATGGAACAGAGGACTGCGGACAGAATACATTAGCGGTCAGAAGATGAAAGCTTGCCCACATAAGTTAATCACGAGAAGAAGCAGTGGTCAAGCAACTAATTTCCTCCACATGTGAGGTCACAGCGCGTGCGGCCAGTGCCCAATGGCAATTAAAGTCAGGTGGGGTGATTTACGCCTCCAACATTGAAGAGCTCTTCCTGTAGAGAGTGCGGATACAATCAAAATAATGCCCGGGAATCGAACTCATCTTGAAAATTACATTCGGTAAGACAGGAAGAAGGGGATGGGTCACTTTCCCAATATCTGCACAAGTTAATTGGCTTTTCCGATTAATTAGATAATGGTCCACCGGTCAAGCAATCGACTGGACAATGGAATCTAGGGAAATGATAGGGGCTGAATGCATTTGGAATTAGATACTGATACTGAAACGAGCCTTATTGGGTCACGTGCAAATCAGTAAAACCGACTCTACCCTCCCGACTCTGTTATGATAACATTGCAATCGAATGCATAATTACGAATGTATGTATATTTGCTTATGAAAGCAAACGTTTGAACAATCAAACATATATTATCAAACTTTATAAATAACTAAACACATGGAGAAACAAAGAAAACTTGTTTGAGTAGTTTCATAAGAAAAAAAATCTAGCGATGCAGGGGAGGTAAATTGAGTTTCGCACTTTCTGGGCAGGAGTAGTCTCCCATCCACCATGCCGAACTAATTTGAAGTGGAACGCATCTTAAATTCTGCAATGTAAACATAAACTTAGCAAACACATTTTACACTACTGAAATAATATTAATTAGGATTATATAAAAAAAGCTTTAAATTACATTATACTAAAAGAGAAAATAAGGGGCACACAGTGTTGTGAAAAGGAATTTCCCTGACCTACGATTGTCAATCGTAAGGGGTCGCTTTTATGCAGATTACTTAGAAACCTAACATGATTTATATCTGTCAGTGTTAAATTTAATGGAAACATAAATAATATTTTTACCGGATTGTAACCACTGACCAGTAAACATACGCCGAGGAACTTCATCACGGACGGTCACATACACTGTTTGATTAGGGTATGAACGCGGAGTGGTGTATTTGCCCAAGTTCGGGCCTTTGATCCACGGAGGTGTGACCTCAGCCGGGGTATAAATCAGATCGCATAGCGAGATAGAAACACCTGCAAACATTCACCATGCCTTGTATTTGTCATTCCTGCGTATCATATTTTTTCAAGCAATACAATATATATACACACATTTATAAACTATATAAGAGAGTATTATCCGCTCTCTGGTTACAGTAATGGCCGGGTTTTTGTATCCATACCCGAAAACGTGATCCACATGTTTCAAACGTAGAGCTAAGTCATTCCTTTAAGGTATACATGCAATTGTTTAAGTTGCTGAATGCTTTATCAGTCTACAGAATCGAGATTCTACATTTGTTTTCGCCTGCATATATATGTGTAGTTATTTTCATTATGCCGTGATGTACAGGAGTTAGCTTTCTGTATCCGACTACAGAGCGATGTGATGATGTTAAGAATTGCAGTAAATAATTCTGGACGGTTTTATTGCAGTAGTTATTGCAAGATACTTATTACAACGTGATAAAGAGAGAAGTTATAACCGCAGCAATCCATGAGGAATATAAATAAACCACACTGGCACTAGCCAATGCTGAATACTGTAACAAGGGAGATAACTGCGTTAAAACAATAACGATTGTTAAAAGACAGCCACTATCTGCGTTATATATGCCCAGTTATAGCAAGGTATTACTTTGTACTATATAAAGTAAGAAAATGTATTTATAACGATTTGTTAACGGTTATATTGGAAACTGCTGTATTTTTTTTATAAATTATATAATTCGGAGATTTTTTTAAAATATAATTTTATGTTTTATTGCTCAAATAAAATAAAAAAACCTTTTTGATGGGTATATGCTCAAAACACCATTTTGAAAAATACTATTAGCCATGTGAAACATCACTATTAGTTCTGGTGTGGTTTTTTATCTCAAGTTGTAATTGTATTTGGCTGCAATTATATCAAAGAACAACAACGCTTGGTTATTACTCAACATGGAGTTTAATGCTTCAGTAAAGGATAGCCAATATTGCTTTTAGTCAGATACTGTCCTTTTCTCGCCCTTTGTATGAATCGAAAGTTGTTTAGTTATTAATAGTATACATTGTGATAGCTCTATTTACTAAGAAAAGTATAAAGATTATGAATAAGAACATGACGCTTGTCTTCATTGCCAAGGTCCTTTACATATGTATTTACTAACGAATTGTGTACATTTTAATAACTGGACAGAAGACAGCATAACGTTACCAAATGTGGCGTAGTATCATATGTAGAAAGCCTTTCTCGTAATTGTTAAAAGTTCTGTGCTTCAACATAAAGCAAATTTCTTGTAATCCATATAGGTCTTGTAAAAGAGATAGCAATATTTAAACTAAACATGGGGATGTTAACAGCAACAAGTCTTGGAAAACAAAAGTCAAAAACTGTTAATTTGAATTGTTTAAAGAATGTTCTCACTTGAATAATGACTTAAGTTGGGCCGCTGAATCTGAGATCGAGTATGAAAATAGTTTTGTGCGCGCAAGGCTTTTTTCAATCTAAGTTACTGGACCCCATGATGCATTTCCTTCTGCTTTGATATCTCCTCAAATCTTTATCTGTGTTTTTCTTCTTATCGACTGTTAGTGCGCACGCTGTTCTTGTATATTTATAATATGCCTGTTCTATAGGGAGGGGTAATCATATATCGAATAGACATCTATGTGACAAAATATGTTTAACATTTTTTAGTGATGGAGGACAGAAGTACACGCGTGAGGATAGCTGGAACCATGGGTCCAAAAGCAATAACGTGTATGTAAAATGGATGTGTTCGAACTTAAGATCTTCTTAAAACTATTTTGTGTTGCTATAAATCCAATCTTTATAGCGATATCCCTACATATTACTCTACTACAGTCCCGAACATTGTAACAATATTGGCAATACGATGTCAGCTGGGAATGGAAACTGATGGGAGTTAATGGAGGACTTCAAACACGGGAATGCCCTAGATTTTATCGATACATCTTCTTTCCTATTTAAGACATATTTGTTTAAACGTTTATGGAATATGAGACGTTGACCCTGGTTGTATAATGTTTCGTTGACGTACTTTCCCATTACGACGTTATATGTGCTGTTTGCGTGACGTTATCTTAAACATATTCAAGACGGAACAACATCACGTGTATACACTTGTCACGTCTTAAACGGGCTGTTATGTGTTTCATAAATATTATGACATATATATCTGAAATAACCATTTTTGTTGTGAAAGGCACAAAACAAATGACGCCACTTTTGTATGAATGACGTCATTTCAACGTCATTTCATAGTTCATCACTAGCATCACAATGGGTGTTTTTTTGCATACCGGTACACTTATCAAATATGCGCATTGGTGTTATAATGCTAGATAATAGCCATGTGAAATGATAATAGTGTAATTTATAAAATGTTGATGAACAATACCGATTTGCTGAAATGCTGCAATAAATCCAAACCGAGGCGCTAGCAAAGACTGTGATACTCTGTACAGCACATCACCCACAAGCTAACTGGCTGTCACAAACTTATATTTGGTTTCATACAAATATAATTAAAACTTTCAAAAATGAGTTTCGGCGCTCTTTTTTTCAATATGGTTTGTTAAGGTTCCACAATGTGGCGCGACGTCAAAATAGGAAATAACGTCCGTTTTGCTTAAGATGCCAGGGAGATGGAGTATTTTTTGTTTTTGTGATATTTCGTTTTCAGATATATGAGACCTATCGGTATTACACTGTACACCATTGATGAGAAATGAGGTATGTAACATCGACGGCAAACATTACGATTGTAACGTGTCAAGTGTTGCTGGTTACGCGTTCATCACAAAAAACTACGTATAATTTGCCATGTAGACTTAATTTCTACCACGTTATCTCATATGTAAACACTCAATCCCACCTCGTATATATTCCACAAAGCAAATGTAACACAGGGGTCTCCTGACGACGGAGATACAATGGATTGTAAGTGTTTTCTTTGTGTTTAGGCCATATGATGCTCACGTGTAAGTTTAAAGTTGTAATTTAGAAGTCCTACTGCTGTACAGCATGCATTCATGAATAAATATTATAAAAATGAAATGCACTTTAAAATGTTCTGTCGATTTTTTTTAAATCTACATATATATATATATATATATATGTATGAATATTGATTAATTTCAAGTCACAGATGTGTTTAAAATATGTTTTATCACATCAACACCTGTCAGAACAGTCACCTTAATTGCCTCCCTTTTTAAATACGTTATTAACAAAATGCATGGATTTTTTGCCTTACGTGATTTATGTTGTTTGGTTTTGTTGTTGTACTTTATTCGTCAAATATGACACGTGATATTAGCCGGTTCAATGCGTGGTAGAGACGTAATTGTTCCAGTACAGGTGATAGGAATATTGACATATATCATGGTACGCATCGCCCTTCGGAATGGACGAGTGAATGAGTAAACACATGTTAAAATTGTTAAATGTGCAAATCAAAGGGCATATGCTTGTTAATTGTAAATGCCTGTCAGTGACCGTCAACTCCACGTCAGCGTGATTTCTAACGTGACTGCTAAAAAAATCAATATCTGTCCATGATATTTACAAAAAAGGATTGACATGCATCATGATCTATAAGCTTGGCATCACATGAAGATACAATTCATTTTTGAATATTTACACAATACATAACATTGTATAGAGTTAAAAATAAAACAGTCATGTTCAAAAATAGATTATTATTGATATAAGTCAAAACAATCAGTTTTGATTAAACTATTCTAAAGAAATTAAATTCAGAAAATCACACACGCTGTAATATTCAAGCTTAATAAACTTGAAAACAAGGTGTTCCGAACGTAACGATGATTATGTATGCATATAGGTTATTACAAAACGGACATAAAAGGTAACACATACCCAATTTAACATGTGATGTAATTACAACACTCGCCATTAGTCAGCCCGAACGATTTGTTTACAAGACTGTTATTTATGGTTCGCGAGTACTCAACTTGACAGACAGGGTCAAAAGGTTGTAAGTTATTCTTAACAACGTAATCACGGATTGCGTGATGTTGATCGCTGTAAAGGTGTTCGATGTCGAATCGGAACGAGATCTGAAGGAGGGTGACGTAAATTTTCACGAGAAATGCGTGATGATTTCTATTATCTTGTACAAGTTCCAGTTCTATTCAAAAGCGTGTCGACAGTCTTGGCAGGGTACATTGACGACCTGTCATATCAGGTCAGACGACTTCAAAAACCTTGGCGAACCCGAGTAACATTCATGTCAACAGATTCGAACTCCTGAATAATAATGAGCCGGTGATTGGACACTCCTCCTTCACCATGATTTAGTACATTATATCTATGATATACCGAGATAAGTTAAGTGTATATATACATATCAAATGTACATTGACAGTACATGATCGGGAACGGGCAGGTAGTGAAATAACAAAAAATACTTTGAAAAAATGGTAAACCATTGCTAAAATATGTATTTTAAAAATTGCAATGTTATAAATCAGGTGTTTATAAGAAGCTGTTACCACAATAAGCTGTTACTACAAAATCTTTCTTTATACTCAGTGTTATATAAAGATATGATATATTTATGCAATATTTAATGCTTCGTTTATGTTTTATGTCTTCGCAGCAGCTAAGGTCATATGACGACGTGTCCACAGATGCTGAGACTTTTTCAACTCATTCACCCCTGAAGACAAATTTGAACTCTTCGAATTCAAAGGTTGGAATAGTTCATTATGAAATTTCAGGAGTGAATGAGTTAAAGGGTGTTCTCCTTGAAGTGTCATAACCCAAAAAAGTAACAATACACTCCACCCTGTAATACAATGCTTCCAACCAGTATTTACTGCTATCCAGTCAACGGCGAACGTCAAACAAATTGCAGAAGGGACCTCTGTTCGTCTTGGTTATGGGGCAGAACTCATAACCTTGCTTGCTTGCGCTAACGCTCAAGACCAAGCTCCAACGCGAGGTATTGTCAAGTCAGTCGTGAGGAAATAAAACAAGTAGTCTTAATAAAGAGCAGATTAAAGTTCCAAAATATCGCATTGGATGTAACTGATTTATTTTAGTTGCTCTCATGTCTCGACGTAGAGGACATAAGTCGCTGCTTACGAATCATACAGTGGGCAGCAGCAGGTATATTCTTTTCTTTAACCCCTGACCTACAGGGCTGGCATTATTCAGCATAAAAAACTTTTACGAGTTAACCACATAAAATGAGATAGATTAAACAGGATTTGCCATGCTTTTCGGTTTAGCAAGACATGTTCGATAAGTCATAAATGAAACGGAAACAACGATTTTTTTTTCGTTTTGCGTTTTTACGTATATTACAAACAAGTTTTTCCAGAGTTATTTTAAATTAAGATTCTGTCTTCCTTGCTTGTTACCTCTAAGCGTGGTAATGTATAAATAGATGACGTCAATCTATTATAATTTTATGACGTCACAACAAGACTCGTACATGAGTTGATAGGCAAAGACACATACCTCGATTAGCATGTGATCAATGTCCAAACATTTTATAAAATCACATTTATGTACATCTTTAACTTGACGTCTTTCATTAAAACTCCTTTTTTGTTTTGGGGCAACGGAAACCACAGAATTTCTGAAATCAATTACCACCAAACACAATGCGACTTGGTTTCGACATTTTTTAGCTATAGATTTCAGCAATAAATCTCTTAGTGACTTTAGCAAGGCGTAAAACACGTCTGAAATGGCGGATTTATTGCTTGGTTGTAATTTAAACCTCAACTATGCGGAGCTGCCGTCACGTGACATTCTGACATGCCTATTTGATTTATGTTCTAAGCGGATATCCGGTACGGGTCATGGATGCAGGGGAGATTGAAATAATCGGAAAAAAGATTCTCTCAAATTACGCTAAACTGCCCTCAAAATTTCAGTCTTCTGATAGGTGAAGAGGGTACAGAGTACGTCAGTTTATATCCAGTGCAGGTTATTCTTCTAGGAGTGCAAGTATGTCAGCAGCGTGCTATTTATAAAAGAGATAAGGAGAGTTTAGAAAATATATGTGAAACAGGTTGTTTAACTGACTTTGTGTGTAGTACACACTGTTCATGTGTAATGTGTGGCGATTGGTTGTGTCTTGCTTTTCCACAATTAATAATCTTCTGCATATAATCGTAACTATTGTGTTTCATCATTTACATTATTAAAACTACCATTGTGGATACTTTTTCATCGCGTACACATTATAAAATGTTTAAGTTGATAACATTTACCACCTTCGCATTTTAAAAAATGTGCTTTGCAACAAACACTGCTTTTTGGAAAGAGAATAGTAGACATTTTGTTTATGTTAATCATGGGGGAAAATAGCAAAAAGAAAAACAAAGAAAAGGAAATATAAACCAAACGTCAAGTCGACACAAAAAGAAAAATACATCAGGAGGTGCGTGGACACCAAAGGAAAAGGGAAGACATCATTAAACCCCATACGAAAACGGAAACACAAGGGCTGTTCGGAGGAAAAACATATTACGAACCGCATGATGTGGTATCCTTCATAATGCCGAAATCAAACCTATATTGGTCATCACAGCTTTAAAGGTAAAACTGGAAATTGTTGTATGGTCGGAAATAATAAAAAAACAATTTTATATATTTGGACCTAACGATACTTATTTGTGTTACGTTTCCTCTCGTTTGAGTATTGTTTTATAGGGATTGAATCTGGATTGTTTCAATGTTTGCATTTCCAAAGGGGGGATGGGTTGACCTTTAACTTGCACCCCACATAAGCGGCTAATATAAACAACAGTAAGGTATACGTTTTAAAATACAAAGTTAACTGATGAACATAAATCCAAATGAAGAATTCCATTTCAAGCGTTTTTTTTTTTTATTAATTTTAGTTCTTTCTTTTGGAGGGGGGATATGGAGGGGGTCACATAGTGTTTCTCCCGTATCCCATCGGCAAACATTTATATATTTGATAGCAATACATTATTTTACCAATAATGATAGAGTTATTTTATAATGCCTTCATCGCCTTTTACCAAAACGACTGCGTGCGATTCCCCGTATAGAATCACAAACATAACAAAGAAACTATTTGCCAGGTACATTGAGTGTGCTCCATTTTCCTCCCACACTATGTATGGATCCTAGTGCGCTACCATCCGACCCAACAAGAGTTTTTACTATGTGTTGATGGAACTTGTTTCATAATTGTTGTACACAAGTTGTTTTCTACTGCCACAAATATGTCATTGCAAGACTGTCATCCTGGTCCCCGTTGTCATGTACAGACGACAAAATAATAGGCCGTCTCATCCCTGCTGTCGTGTACACACGACAACATACTTTGGTGTAACTTGTCTTATGTTTAGCTAGTTATTGCACAGGACAATCGCGTAATACAATTATTTGTTGCTAAAATCAGCACCCATTAGTTGGAAAGAAATAGTGTATAGGTGCAGAGTACACAATTTCTATTTAGTGGCCTATTGTTTTCGAATTTGTCGCAAGATGTTTGCGTTTGGTGATTCAAATATAAACAATATGGCGGCAACTTAATTCGGTATGAACAGTCATAATTTCATCACTAAATATTTATTTAGACTTATGGAAGTAGATATGAATATTTAAACATAACTCTTAATATACATGTAATTAGAAAAACAAATAACGACTTCGTATTCGTAAACAATAATCAATCCCTATTAGGAACCTCCACTACAACGCTGTTTTGAAAACAAGGTTTCGTATCGTTTGTTGACGAACAGATGTCGATTTCTTAGTCATGATTAGCTGCCAATTAGTTATCATAATGCGAAAATGAAGAAGTGTAAGTCTATAAACAACAACATGAAACAATTACAATATTTGTTCACGGTTACCTGTTTGCAGCAATTACACCTCGTCTAAAAAGAACATTGACAATACGCCATTTTGTTATTTGCGCGGGGGCGAGTCTAGTAAGGACATCCAGTACGGAATCCGGACCGAATTTACGGTACGGAAAGAGATAGCCATGAGCAGATCAAGTAAACAACTTTCCGTTTATACTGCAAATTAAGAATTTCATCGTTTGCAAAATAGAACAAGTCCTATCTACGCACGGGATTTTTGAATTTTGAAGAATTCTTTTGGTTTTATTATCAATCTTGAGCTTCTTCTTCTCAAAAACTTTTCTTCTATCTGGGCATTTGACTTTTTAATTCTTACTCCACCAGACCAAACTGGAGGTATTCCTTTGTTCTTTTATCAGGATAATTTTATTTTCCCAGTAAAGAGAACGGCGGTATAATTATATTTCTGTAAATTATTATGGTGAATACTTTGTCCAAAAAAATAATGAACTAAGTTGCGCAAATGCAATATACTAAGGATGATGTTCTGAAAATGATTGCTTTCCTGGTTGACAATATCTTTGCTGATTTTGGTGGTAAGTGTATTCAATAGAGTTGAAGAATTCTTATTGAAAAAAGGTTGTGCCCTCCCTCTTACCTTCTTGTGTTTGATATGAGGCTGAATAAATTGATGAGCTTATCACTGAAAGGTACATGCACGAAGAACCCACCAAGTGCCGCTATTACACTTTCAGATCTGTCGACGATGTGCTGTTTTTAAATAATGTGAACTTAATAGACAACTTCCATCGTATACATTTTCCTGCAGTTGAGATCATGGACACGACAGAGCTTTTCACATCAGCCGCATTCCTTCATGTTTACCTACAACATGACCAATGTAGGCGGTTTGCGATTTTGATCATCTGATCGTGACTTTTTTTTAATCAAAAGTTACTGCAATGATTCGGCATCCAAGAGCCTGCTCAGAGTAGCACAATTTTAGTGATTATATATCGACTTCTGACAAACAAACTTACATCATAGAGTTTCGAGTAATGACGTTTGGGGAGGTTTGGCAAGTGTTATCGTCACCACAATAATCTCATTGGAAAATGATTTATTTCTTTGTGTCATATGAAGGTCGATGTCTTTGATTGCCTGACTATGCTAATAAGTAAGCTATGTTGTTTCGTTGAAATAATCCACGTTCTCACTTTGGTTACGCGGCATAACCTGAGTTTGACCATTTTTTATTCTGGTGGGGGCTGTCGATGAAGCATCAGACGCTGACCCTTCCCGCACGCCTGGTGTTAATATTAATGAACTTTCGTTTTCAATGCCTCCGTTTTTATCCAGTCATTGTACATATTTGCCCTAGTTCTATCGATTTGGAGATCGCATTGCGGTTGTGTTGACATGTCATTACATGTTGTTGCTGCAGATAAGGAATGTATTCTTCTACAGGTAATACTACTTAGTTTGGTTTGGTTTAGTATTGTTTAACGTCCTATCAACAGCTATGGTCATTTAAGGACGGCCTCCCCTGTGTGCAAGATGCATGCGTATGTGATTTTGGAGGCTGCGATATGTTGGTGGCTGTCTCCTTATGAAAGCGCGGAACTAACACCGACTTTATAATGCTAGACCACTGCAACATACTGCCGACGACACCCAGCAGGACACCCCATCCGGTAACATTATACTGACAACGGGCGAACCAGTCCTCCCACTCTTAAATTGCTGAGCGTTAAGCAGGAGAAGAAACTACCATGTTTACAGACTCTGGTGTGTCTCGGCCAGGGGACAGAACCCAAAGCCTTCCTCACAGGGGCGAACGCTCAACTAAAGGCCAAAAGTGAGGCATTGTCAAGGGAGGCATTAGAGGAAGAAAGTTGTTTACAAAGAACAGAAAAGATAAGATTCCAAATTTAGTCGTCTCTTACGCTCATGCAACGGGGGCAGCAGGTACAATTCTTACGCCCTACCTGCAGGGACAAGGTAATAATACTATGGATAAAACGAAATGGGTTGCGTTTCACCGAAAACATTGGACGATCTACATCATGCCGTGGTATCCAACAAAGAACAAAGTATCTAATAGGATAACAAGCAATGTGTAAAGCACGTCAGATCTGTGACGGCAGTTGCCGCATGTGCTACAAGTTGTCTAGTATATCGTGAAGTCCATGGTGTTTTTTCATTTTGCTTTGGTGTAATCTTGATTCCTGTAGTTTTTCCTTTATATCGGCTAATGGTTTCAATTTCGGCTTTGTGTTTACGTTGTTCGGAATTTTTGTTTTTCTCTATTTATCTGAGAAATGAGAAACTACCGACTCAAATGTAATTAGTTTTAAAGTTAGCTTGGCTGCCATTCACTTTGATGCAAGACTGACGTCGCAAGAAAAAAACCATGGAGATGAGCTGTGGGATTCTCAACCTTTTTTTCTCTCACACCGTCATTAGTTAAAGGACATTGACACGGACCAAATTAATTGGTCACCCATTCTCAGATCACGTAGCCACGTAATAGAAATATTTAACGAATCATTTAGTCTTGTTTTTAAAACAATATAAGAGGAAGATTTAATTGTGTGTTATAACCGAAATTGTAGTGCTAATCCTGAAAGCTTGTTCTCAGTTCGCACTTTTTATGTTACATCTAAGCTGGAATTTGATCATATTTAATTTAATCATACATCATGTAAGATTTTCAGACTTTTTATAACAAATGTTAAAATCAAAAATATTTTAATTAATTATATATAAATATATATATTCAATATTAAATATGTTCATTTTGTAGTCCTTGTGCTGCTGATATGATAAGATGAAATGTGTTAATTTATTTTGTAATAATTTTGTACTTTAAACATACACGTATCATTAAAATAAACACATTTAAGACATTAAAATGCAATATGCACTACCTGTTTACCACCTCCATTATTTGTCTGTCATTCCAAATGAAGACTTTCAACTTTAAACTATTTCTTATGCCTGAAACAAGAAAAAAAAATCAAGAAACAGAATTGAAGAAATACAAGCTTAAGAAAAAGTAGACTTAAAGGAACTAGAGGGAAAACACAAACGAATTAGAAGGAATAAGAACACATACACTAAAAGGAATTATTTTGAGATCTAAAGCTAAATGGTAAAAAGAAGGCGAAAAACTTCTATTTCTTAAATCTTGAAAATAGAAATTTTGTTACAAAAAGTATACCAATAATAGAACAGGCAGCTGGAGAACTAATAAGGGAACAGTATGAAATATTAAATGAAGTACAACAATTTTATGAAATTCAATACAACAATATTCTGCAGATAATGATGTTCATGAGGTAAATTTTAATCAGTCTTTAAATGGTAATAGTGTTCCAAAAATTGAGTCTTTACGTACCAGAAAGTTTAGAGGGGAATATAATGAGTATTGTATACACTTAAAAATGTGTGACACTTAACTGTTGGACTGTAGAGCTGACTTTGTAGTCGAATTTGAAGTTTAAGTTTGGGTTATAATATAATGTACAAGTTTTGCTAAACTTGAGTATTTTAATATGTGATTATTTTTAATATACAATGTTATATTGTATAATTAGAGTATTTGTATTAGGTGATCGGTGAATGTAATGTATAGGTAACAAATTGATGGATTTAACTTCTTAACATGTAATACTGATTGTTTTAATGTAGATTGTACTATTTTGCTTTGGAAATTTAAGTTTTTATTTCAGCTTGTCTTGTTTTTGGTGGTTTAAAAAGAGTAGTGTAAATGAAAGGTAACGTAATGTGTAAGTATTGATATATTTGACTGTAAACCCTTAATATGTAGTGATCGTTATGTACAAGTTTATTATGTTTATTTATTATTTCATGTAATACCCTTGTAGTAAGTCTACTAATCTTTGCATTATGATTAACGTAAATCCAAATGTTCTTTATACGTGATAATGTCTGATATTTCATTTCGGGTTCCATTTTGCATGAGCGGCGAAACAGTTAAAACTTGTCCCCAATTACCCGTCTCGTGTGCAATGAAGAATGGAGCGACGCCTCTGTACGAACGATGTGTAGCATACTTTGCAACACTTCTATTTTTGTTCACCGAAACTGGTGTAGGTTAAGTAAGTATAGAGATGCAATGTAAATCAAAGACTCTTTCAAAAAGTCCCCCCCCCCCGATATTTTGAATGGTAGCTGGCTATTTAAATCTAATGACGTCAAACGAGTGCATTTTCATGATCAGAACTTAGATGAATGTAGTTCCTATACTCGAGGTCACAGAGTGCAGTAATGTCAGAAACGTGTCATTGCTGCCGTTTGGCATATGTTGAAGTGGGAGGAACCTTTATCTCCATAACTATTTAGACTCTTTGTCATATGTACCAATTATCACCTTGTTGTATTGGTAGTGACAACTGTCGACATCAGTGACCCCGTTCTGTCAGAGTGGTGGACAGCTACGTCTGGCTAGATTAATAACTGTTTAGTCGATATCAATGTCGTTATTATTGGTTTTCCACTTGTTTACTATTATACACGCTTTTTTACTTATTAATTTGATATTATTTTTATGTGAACTTATTTATCTCACTTAGTAATTAGAATCATAATAAAGACATTGTTAAACGAAACAACTTTCAGAAAAATCATGTTTTTGAACCCTGAATGTTTTGGCTTGGCATAAAATCCAAAGCAAGAGATAATGCACTGTTTGGCATATTGCTTCCTGTTAAGTAGTTTATATCATTACATGCATATGTTGATTAAGTCCCCAAGGAACTCAATAGAAACAAATAATGCTAATATTGTATACCATACCACAATATAGAACAGAATGGTAAGAGAAATTTGATGGATTATAATATATCTCGGGTACATTGTATCTGAGGTCGGTATTAAATGGAAACATTGATGCTGCATACTCAGCTAATGATAAATAAACTAAACTAAATCATTTATTTTTACTTACTAATAAGTCAGATCAATATGTAACACAGAAATTAAATTCCACAGACGACAACAAACAATCACAGCGTGTTAACACAACGACAAGATGTACTAGAACGTCAAAAACAATGACAAACATACAACGAATTCAACGCACTAAAAAAGCCAGAGGTGTCAGTCAACACATGAACAAAACGATCTGTTAGATGTTACCCACTGACTGTATCGTAGGAGTGGACTAATGTGGGAAGTCCCTGCAGAATTGGGGATTTGCGTTGGTGTCCTTTATTTGGCGACACAAAAACGACCATAATACATCTGCTGCGCCCATTGCAATATGTGGGATTTTTTTTTACTTTTTTTTCTTCTATTTATTTCATTTCCTAACGCCTTGCTAGGCAACACCTCACTTTTGGCTTGAATGGTGAGCGTTCGCCCAGGTATATCTTTTTTAACGTTCAGCATTTAGGGGAATGGCAACAACTGGTTCACCCGTTGTCAGTATAATGTGACTGGGCGGAATGCTGTGCTGGGTGCCGTCGGCATTGTATTTCAGTGAGATATCACTATAAAGTCAGCATCAGATCAGCGCTATCACAAGGAGGTAAGCACACCAATATACCCCGTCTCCTACATACGCAAACGCAAGCACGCATACACTACACACATGGAGGCACGTCCTTAAACTACCTTACATGTAGCTGTTAGTAGGACGTTAAACACAATTAAACCAAACCAAAGCAAACCAAACCAGTTATTAAAAACCTCACACATATACCACAGCACCATGACAAAAGTACAAAATATAACACATTGTTAAGACATAAATGCAAAACAAACAAGACTTTGAATACAAAAAGAAAAATAATAACCTCGCTGTCGACACATAAGGACGAAATATCTCGCAGCGTAAACATATACAAAAAAACAGTGTTAAGACATGGATACAGGGACAAAATATTCCATAGAGTCGACAACAAATAATACTTTAGCGTCAACATAGGAACGTAAAAACATCAGAACAAACTATACAACGGTGTCAACACGACATGACACAATGCCTCACAGCGTACACAGAAGGACAGAATGTAATCCTTTGCCAACGTAAGAACAAAGTAATCTGCAGAGTAATAACAACTGAAAAGTTACTAAGCATCAAGTACTTAATGTAACATTACAGCGTCATTACATAAGGACAAATAATCACTAGAAATATGGATTAAGGAAGCACCTCTTTAAATATTCGACAGGACAGCGCAGAAAGCCATACATATAGTTAACATATTCAATAAGATTTATCAGTTGACTGAGACCGACTATTCGCTTACCCTGGACAGATGTATCCTTACTTTTACCGGTGTGAGATTTCCTTGTCTCGCCCTAGGGTTGAGACAAGCTAAGAGCAATAAACCTGACGTCACTGATGTGACCCGGAAGAAGAACTACTTTTATGAGATCATACACATACACAAGTTCGTCTGCTTATCTTGTGGTGTTTACATTTGACATCAAAGAAGACGGGATTGCTTTTAAAATGTTTAAAAATAGGATGCGTAAACCGTCTGACGCATACATATAATATTAATACCCTATCCACGTGTTCCTGTTTACAAACAATATGCTTCGTCTTACACTTGGACAGGAACAACAGGGTAAGAAAACAAATTCATTAACCCCCTCTTGGGGGAAAGATTCTTGAGTTGTCAAACACCTGGCAAAGCCTCGTGTTTGGCAAATTAAGAATCTTCCCCCCTCGGGTTGAGATCCCCCTATCTCACCCACCAAGGGGATGAACGATTGTATTAGTCCCTTTTTCAAGCTATGACTGAGTGAGACCGACTGGTCCCTTTGTCAAGCTACGACTGAGTGAGACCGACTGGTCCCTTTGTCAAACTATGACGGAGTGAGACCGACTAGTTCCTTTGTCAAGCTTTGACTGAGTGAGAACATCTGGTCGCTTTGTCATGCTATGACTGAGTGAGAGCGACTGGTCCCTTTGTCAAGCTATAACTTAGTGAGGACAACTGGTCACTTTGTCAAGCTTTAACTTAGTGAGAACAACTGGTCCCTTTGTCAAGCTATGACTGAGTGAGACTGACTGGTCCCTTTGTCAAGCTATGCCTGAGTGAGACCGACTGGTCCCTTTGTCAAGCTATGACTGAGTGACACCGGCTGATTCCTTTGTCAAGTCATGACTTAGTGAGACCAACTGGTCACTTTGTCAAGCTATTACTGAGTGAAACCGACTGGTCCTTTTGTCAAGCTATGACTGAGTAAGACTGACTGGTCCCTTTGTCAAGCTATGATTGAGTGAGACTGACTGGTCTCTTTGTCAGGCTATTGACGCAGTCATAGCTATTGACGGAGTCATAGCTTTACAAAGGATCCAGTCTTTCTTAAAACGTTGCGACACCTTTAGTGCGAACAGTGTTTGTGTAAAAAGTAAAACCTACTATCTTATATATGTAATATGTTTATATATATATATATTTCTATTTTGTTCATTTAACACTCATTAATGGTAGGAAGGGTCAAACTATTAAAAACGTTATGTTTAAAGTGTTCAAAAATAAATGTAGAAATCACAAAAGGCGCATAGTGTCTATAAGACTCATTACAACATTACAAGTTCACGACTTTGTCTTCAACAAAACATTTAATACTTAAAATAGTATTTCATTAAAACTGTACAAGAAATAATTTCAGCTACAGGGCTACATGTGCGACGAATCAACTTCTGGAACGGATGGTCTATCACCAGAGTCAGCCACCTTGTGGCGTTAAATGGTTAATAGAATATTAACTAAGACGACACAAAAAGCCAAACAATGCAAACATTATTTTCAACAATCGTGTCAATAAAGGATTCAACGGATGTTCAAAAATAGAAAAGGGAAAGGCGTCTTTAAAACTCATGATTACGTTACAAACTTACAACTTTACGTTGCAACGGTTACAGTAGTTTGTTCTAAAAGTGGTTTATATATCAGATAAATATAAATATATGTACTTAGCTTCCAAGCAGCAGGACAAGATATACAACAGCGTCAACACAATAGGAAAAACTTCAGTGACGTCTCAGTACATAAAGACAAAATATACCACAGCGTCAAAAGGTAAAAATTAAATATTCAACATAAACACAAATTAGGATAAAATTGAAACTCAATATCGGTACAAACAAGAAAATTACGGGAACGTTAGTGACGAATAAAATAAAGAACAACGGCACCAAAGCCCCTCATACATTACTACGGATACAAAAACACAACCAAGGTTTAGTAGGATATAGAGATTTGGTAACAAAATAAGTAAATCATGGTAATTCGAAAATGTTTCCGTTCATTGAATAAACCTTAGTCTATAAACCACATCAATAAAGTACAACATACAATCACTTCGGGCTTCAGGATAACTGTTCGTTTGCCTGATATTGAAGGATGAAGGATTGTCAGAACTAACCTGCTTCTTACTTTGCATTGTTCGGAAACTTTTTCCTTCCATATGTTTATTATTATATTATTTATATATATATGTCTCTCTTGAACACATTGCAATATGACTGCATGTGTGCAATTATGGAGTTCGTCCCAAATATAGCAGGTATTCATTTATATGAGTTCATTTAAATAAAACAAAACAGACATTTTCACGGAAATGATTTTTCCAAAAGTAAATTATCAGTTTTTCAATATAGTGTTATTCCTAACAATTTTCATAAATATTTTAACAGTTCCTTATAAGAACTATGACATGATATACAAAGCAGCCCTTCGTGTCGGATATATAAACCATAAACGTAGCCGTTCTCTGAGACAATGAATGACCAAAGCACGAACACAACATAATATCCACGGCACTAACGTAACTACACAGATGAGTGGCTCCTATCAGGCAAGTGTGGTCCTAATCACTACCGCGTCCAGTATCCAGAATGATTTCCCTGGCCTATAAAATGCAATAATCTTAAAAAACAAAAGTTAGCAAATCTGTAATTATCCTCCCCCAAGGGAGACTGGAACAATTACAAAAATTGACGTGAAATATTGGATGTGTCAAGCCAATGGTTTCTTTTGAACGGTTCCACGACAGAACTTAAACCCGTGCTGACCGTGGAGCGAGCCCTGGGACTTGGGGAAGTTCGCCGGCGCCACAGTCGCTCCTGGTTTATAAAAAGGATAATTAGTCGATGTTCTTCGTTAAGATATCTGCATGTTGTTTTATACTGACTCGGTCATTCCAGATTAAACCAATGAGTGATTTTTAATTCCCGTCACTGACCCGTGGCGACGGTACATTCGAATATTGCCGCAATTACGTTAGGAAATATAATATTTCACTGGCGTTTAGTCCCAGGCCAAATCATAACTCTACATTGATAGGTAAAAAAATATCCTTATATCAAACTTTTCTTAAAATGTGTTATGCAACCAGAGTGTTGTCCAAATTGCGTTCATCAAAGCCACAGACATTTTGCAATTGTCTGGTGGCGGGAAAAGGCAGTAATGAAGAACATTTTGTTGTGAAGAAGAAACAGCATAATAGTTATATTTAGTCCTCATATTGATTTCCTCGAAATAAGAAAAATCCTGGTGATTGATACAGTCTATGCTAGATCATTTGGATTGATCCAAATGCTTGCTCCAGTTTGCGCTTTATACAATCTGCATTGGTGCTTAGTTGTTTTGTAATTCGGTACAGCACACGATGTTTATCGAACCCTTTTCGCTTTCTCAATCAAAATTGTTATAGGACGCTCGTATGTCGATATCGGTGCGTCTGTAAGCCACTGTAAGCAAAGAAATCGTTTCAGTTATTTTGCAACATCAATAAATTCTTTTATAACATATATACATTAATTAGACCCTTTTCACACATTGGGTTCTTTTTGGTATAACAGAGATTGTCTTACACCTGCTGAAGTTTCGTTACCTTCAGAGAGAAACGTGTTCCGAATAAATGTAAACAGATCAGAACTTCACATTGGGTAAATTATTTAACATATTCGGTTTGGAAGCTTTGAAAACAGCTTTTGAGGTTATTATTAATTGAATTATAGCGACAGTTATATCTTTTATAGAATGAAACATTCATCATTGTAATGAATACACCATCTAAACGCAGTAAACAAATGGAATTATACCCCCCAGAGTACAGGGAACTTATACTAGAACGGGTACAACGGTAAGGTTATCTGTGTTCTAGTTCATCATTCTGGCAGAATCCCTCGCCTTAGGTGCGAGACAGTCTGTTATGGGCAATGTAAGCATTACTCCCACAATCACACTAGATAATTCAGCATCACAACTATGCGGCCAAGAAGGGTTTGTTAGGCAATTAGTTTCTGTAATTGGAGCCAAGATCACTGGGTTTATCTGTTGTGGTGAAAACAGTGCCCCTTACAGTTTTCGTGGATGTTTTATGAGAGAGATAAGCAGGCATTACTAATGTCATTTCACTCGTTAGCCGCATCTGACATATCGCATCCTCGTACACTGACATACACGCATTCCGGTAAAATGTCTAACGACATTGATCCGCTTATGTCTGAAGCTATTCATGTCTTCTTTGGAGTATAATAATAATAACACACATCTGCCATTATATATTTATTTTGGTTGTGCAAATGTACTGTAAAATCTGTCATGATATTGGTGAGGTGCCAATGTGAATCTCACCAATTCTGATTCTGAGCGCCGTCCTCGTGTCTCGTGTCTCGCTTCAGCTTAAGGAAAGTCAGCTAATCAACACTCTCCGGTCGTATGTGTCATATTATTACGGAGCAGGAACATTTTACATGAACTCTGCCGCTTGTAAAAAATGAGCCCGTTGTGTCATTAAACTCAGAACAAAATGCAGTAGCAATTTTTCCTGTTTTCTGTTTCTATTTTAAAAGTAAATAATGCATAAACAAATGTTTGATGAAAGAAGGAAAGTCAATGTAATTACGAAGAATTACGGAAATGTGTTGAAAAGAAAGTAAACCAAAAGATTACAAGCACATTGCGTTTCAAAATGTATGCTTTCTCCCCTAAGAATTTTATATATTTGCACCTTTCCATAAGAATGGAGTAGCTTATGGAACGCTTTGACCGATTTGTTAGTAGTTAGCCTCGCAGACGGCTGGGATTAGATCTCCAAATATATTCACAGAAAGTGATTTTAGTTTGGCCCAAACTCGCAAACCACCCACCCATGTGGTGTATACATACTCTGAGGAAGGTGTTTTAGTGTCTGTGCTATATATTTTGGAGTGAGGTGTGAATATGACAATGATGCCATTGAAGGTACGATAACACCAAACCTGAAAAAAACGCAAGCATACACACACGTGGATATATGTGGCAGATAGTATGGAACTTGTCGCTTACACCTGCGAAGACAGGTCCTACGAACCCCTAAAAATAATTGATATTTATTTTTTCATTCCAGAATATTTATTGTTTAGATCTTAGATACACAGACAGGCAAAGGATATGGGCGCCCTAAAATGATTGCTATACGTATTGGTTGTATAAATCATGTACTTGTGTACCGCAAAGCGTTTCAGAGTAGCTTATACTGCATTCTGAATTGACTATTTAGATAACGACACATTACAATACTAAGTAGCGATAAAATGATTTTTTGTATTTGAATATATTTATAACAGCCTTAAACTAATTTCTAACAATTAAAAATTCGATCAGCCATGTTCACATCTCGGGTAACAATATATTTATAACAGCCTTAAACTAATTTCTTACAATTGAAAACTCAATCAGCCATGCTCACATCTCGGGTAACAATATATTTGTTTTGTTGTATCAACCTTTGGTGGATAAAGATTCGTCGATTCTTTGTAGCATTTAAATGGTATCTATATATTTAAGATTTTCCCTCAAATTAGGATCATATATCATAGAAAACATTGCCACGTTAGACATTTGATTCTTAGTGTACATTGTTTCAATCAATATTTTGTATTAGATAAAAGTGTGTATGCGAAAACGATAAACAAAATTGAAGATTCTCTATCATATGGAACCTCCATTATATAACTCTTCTAAAGGCGGATGGCATTCAAGTAGACTGTAAATGCCCTGGCAAACAAGAAAGCATGCAGTATCGTGAACTGCTTTAAATAGATACTGACGTCATACGCAGGGACATCACTGTCAATCAGAAATCGTCATTTTGATATTGATCAAAACAACAGACATCGAAATACTACTTAAAGCGATACTCTCTTCAGGTTATCAGAATATTTAAACTGTGTTTGTGATGATTTGAGAATGATTTCAATAAATAGCCCGATTTCCATATGTATTGAATAATTTAAGTTAATGAAGGGGAGTCCTTCTTTAAAAACTATGTATAGATGCTTAGATAAGAAACAAGTTGCAGAAACCTCTAGGAAACCCCTCGGATACGAGACTACTGGATCACGTGAACTCGACTGATTTGTTTGATTCCGGAAACTCGGTATAACGTTCTTTTCTAAACAAGCGAAAAGACAACTTGGCCGATCGGCTTGTTTCAGGTGACTGGTCAATGAAATCGTGCAGACATGATTGCTGTATTTGCATATCAAAATAATATGTATTGTTGTTTACATTTGGTGAGAGTTTTTTTCTCTAATACACAATGAATAAGCTACATAAACGTTTGCAATAATTGTGTATTAGGAATAGAAACGTATGGATGCATTCACTTCAACTTGTTTTGAATATTAAGAAATGATGCTTTTTCAGACATATTGCACGCATGAGTATTTGTATGACGATAAAACATGGCAACCAATAAAAACCTGCGTTACAACACACAATAAGGAACTTTTGAAAACAATATCATGACGTCACAATTACATGTCACCACACTACAATAATAAAGCGAAGTCACAATGGCACAGACTGAGGACAAACTAGCGCAAAATTGTATGTGGCTTGTTGAGACTTGTATTGTATATTTTGACTAAATAATCCTCAATCTTTTCTACTAGAATAGTGTCGAATGAATATGATTGATACATAAATATACATCAAATTTATTACCGGCACATTTATAAATATGTTTATTAACACGTTATTGATTAAATAAGTTGCTCTAATTGTGCTGATTTTTACATCGGGCACACTAGCGATGAACACAGAATATGGCTATTCATAAACAACTAACTAAAACAACTGAAACATGAAGTTGTGACGTCACGAGGTTGCCGTTTTGGAATTAACATGAACAGCTGTGTTAATGCAGCTCATATTTCTAGTCGGTCGTTAAATCTACTTTTTGCTATGTATATTTCAAAACATTTGGATGTTTGAGGAATGGAAGTTAACACCTAGATACTGATTTACATTTAGTCTCGTTTGATCTGGCCCCGTATTCATTAAACAGTGTTCATATACAAACGCGAAGAATTGTATGCTGTAAATCATCGGCTAAGTGCCCACTACCTATTTCCACGGGAATAATAAAATATTACAAAGACATAGACACACTATCCTACGTATTACATTACCAATACCTATGGCATCTTTACATGTGTGATGAACTCAATCCTACGATATCCAAAGTCATTTTTGTATTTTAACCCACAATCCATCATCATATTCTGCCAACAATAAAACTAAAGAATTGTTCTCATACAAGCTGAATAACAAAACTCCCGAAGGATTATGTCAATTGCACTTACTAGTATTACATAGCAAGATCATCGCCACCATTTGGTAAAGCAATCGTTAAAAACAAGTTAAAATTGAACTTTGGCAATTAAACTTGCAATGTAGAGATTCAAAAATGTCATTTAAAGACATATGTTTGTATCAATGAAAGCATTAAAAAAACATACATGTAATAGCTAACGACTTATTTTTAATTATCCAAGATATCCATCCTTTCTTCGCTATCATTGTGAATTTAGTTTTACAAAATGAATCTAAAATATCATGCTATAGGTCAATTCTAGTGCAAGAAATGATGTACTAATTGGAGTCAAACACATGTCCCAATCATTTTCGACGTCATAATGCTATCTAAACATTCCAAAGTGCCAGCTACAAACGGATCGATCTAAAATGTTGGCTTTATTATAAGGATACATTTCAATTCGTATATAATTTAAAGCGAGCATGCACTTTACAATATATGATGTATAGAACATGTTGCTCTAGTGATGTCGTTGTGTCGATATATTCTAATCCTTGTATGTCATACATTGACAATGACTTTGCATTTTCAAAGGACGGGGAAACGATTTAAGGGCAAAGAGTGTGAACTTGAAAGTTAGAAAATGTGACTGGAAACAATCTGTGAATGAAAGACGAATCTTGTGAAGATTTATTGGTACACAACAAGCTATAAATAAAACAAAAATGTACAGTTGCCTAAACCTATTCAATAAATTTAAGCATACATGACTCGGAACAAAACATCTGATCGTCTGTTAAGAGAATGATTCTAAATCATGGCGCAAGTACAGTCGACGGTAATCTCAGAGAGTACGGGGCTCTGGGCAGTCAAACCAAGTATCTAAAAGATCGGTTAGCTTCACACTGTGTACAATTTAGATGCAGGGCAGAAACGCTGTGTAGGTCTTAACGTCAAATATTTGCACTTTCATACAAGATAGTTGCATACAAAAAAAAATGTTTTTTGAAGAAAAATAAACTCCAAACTAATCTGTTGTGGGGGGTGAATTCGCACCATTGATGCGCATACTACCGATATTGATGTATGCTTCCTAGCACACCGCTTTAGTTGTTGCCAGCATCAGAAACAATAGATCGCCATGAAACTTATCCTTTTCGAGCGGACATCCCTCAAAACAGCTCCCTCGAGAATGGGACAAAACTGATGAGGAGTAATATTGGAGGTGATGTACAAACCTTCGCAAGGTAATCCTAGATAGCAATAAATTACCAAGTTGGCGGGGAATTCTTTCAGATACGTAAGATATAGACTGTGCATGGAGACAATCCATGGTGGAAATCTCCGAAAGAAATGTGGAGATGTCGTGAAGGTATTTGAAAAGACATATTTATGACCGTTAAGTTTACCAGACAATTGTACTGTGTTAGACAGGTTCCAAAGTAGCCAACACAGGAGCTCCATCTAGGTCAGACTATGAACAGTATAACGAATACCATTATCTTATTACTGATAATCCCTGTAAAACACAAAAAGTACCATGTAGTTTTCGGATTATATACTCTGTTACCAAAAAACGTTCGCCACAGTTAAACTTTCGCTTGTTTGCCCTTCTTAAGCCTTTCACCCCTTGGTAACTTTAGCGGACTCTACCATGCATTTATTGGGATGAGTCCATTCTGACCTACAGTGGTGAAAGGGCTAAAGCCAAGAGCGAATATATAATGATAAACAGCATACAATATATAGTCAGTATTAACGAAGGGCAATTTTATCCCAGGGCGAATACGAATTTTCAAAGTAAAGGGCGAATAATTGTTTCTTTCTTTTAATATGGATATTATTGTAACTTGTTATTGCGATTCAGTTTTACCAACATTAAACATTGGGGGTTAAGAACTAAGAACCACAAGGGAAACAGGAAGCCGATCGTTGTTATATTTGTGCGCTTTAAAAAACCGTCGGAATCCTCATTCAGGGGTATTATCAAACCCTCCAAGTATGTACTTATTTATGAAGCATACTCGCCACAGTTACATGATTTTATTTTCGCAAATATATAATTATATTCCCACACTCTTAACATATAACATACACAGATATTACAGCGTTGTGTTTGGTTCGAACACCTTCCTGATAATATACGAGCCACAATACTTTACAATGTAGCACAATGTGATTACATAGAATTGGTATCCAACTTTTACCCTTGTTCACTTGTCTTTAACAGGTTCCATTGAAACAGTGCATATTTTCGTCAAATTTTGTGTGAAAATATATCCCAGATACAACGTAATGTCTTCGAAACGCGATAAACACTAACTCGGCAATATATTTTACCGTCAAAATGAACATCGAAAAACTTTTTTTATTTTATATTCCTAAGTGCATATCGCTGTTAGCCTCATTTAATGTAGAGCATAATACTCTGATATAGATATATTTTGTGATGTATTTTTCGGATTATTCTTCAATATTAGTATTCCTGTACTTGCTTTTAGTCGAAAACACATCGAAAATGCACTGACTGAAGCAAAGTGGAGTCGCGACGGAACAACAATCCTAGGATTGAAATTGCGAATACTGCGAATGGCGAGTTTTAAATTAAGTGTTTGGAAATCGTACTGTTGTACGTTGTTCTTTTGTATAAAAAATTGTTTATACTAACAATTTCGTCATTTGTCTGCTCTATAAATCCGGTAACAACGCTGCTTAGTCTATTGTTAAAGGAAACATATGGTGGTAATTGACTTCCCTGTTGATCAGGGAATGTATCAGTGCGCTTCGGGATAACTCTTTGTTAAATGTAGTTCCTTACACAGGATATCGGGCTTTAGTTCAGGATATTAAGCTTGAATATAGCATTATCTCGTCATATCACATTGTTTTAATAAATAGATTTATATACATAAATACTGTTTTTGAATATCTGTAATCGCCATTAAATTGTGTTTTGACTATTTAATATAACACTATTACAACAAGTTTAAAAATATTATACAATGTCGTTACCAAATAACCAAAACAATATCGGTGTCCAGTGTTTATATAACTTAAATTGTAAATTGAATGGACTTCTTTTCTTGAATTAATTTTTGAAACGTTCCTGTACGTCTATATATGATTTTTGTTTAATGAATTGAAAAGGCTATACAAAATAATTGAATGTAGATCTGAGAGCATCTTGCAGCGGTTGCTGAATTTTGACATGAGTACCACGTTATCTAGAAATGGTACATATCCCTCTGATCATCACCCATGCCCCACTTGTATAAAACATCTCAAAGTTGAGGAAACCTCAAGCATTGTCTATGGGAAATTTTAGACTTGAGGAAATATCAAGAGCTGACATGTTTGATACAAGTGGGGCAGGGCCTGTTGATGTAAATAATGCCTACTTTACAACTTTTTTCTGTTTCTTAATTTTCACTATTATTTTGTAATTTAATAATATGATTAACTTTTAGATTTTGGATTTGTAGGTTTTTATTATGCATTTCCATGTAGCTCTTTAGAACACAAATTCATGATGGAAAACAAAGTCTATATTATTGTATATATGCTCTATATATGTAAATCGCGTTCTTCTGATAATAAAACACAACATCTCTTTTTGTACTGGCAGGGGTGCCAGAAGCTAACACGCCAGGATTTAGTCAGCTGCGCCATGTCATGATTCTCTGGCCTGTCATCCGCCGATGTAAAAACTAGCGCGATTGGTCTTTCTGGTACTGCTCGTGCGACTTGACCCCAGTTGACCTGCATAAACAAACAGTTCCGGAATAAACACAATTACATGACTATTTTTTGCTTTGCTGGCCAATAACGTGGGCACTATACAGAAAGTCGTTTTTGTAGTTTGTACAGTTTATGTACCCTCACAGCATGATACACGGATCTCGATAACATCAGGTAAGCTATTATTACGTTTAAATTTGTTTCTACAATTCACAAAATCTGAACAAAAACAATATATTAATATTTAGGCATGGTGCGTGAAATCTGCATAACACATGTTACTTACAAGTCAAGATTAAACGATATTGTTTCCATACGAGTCAGAGTATCTTAAGTAATCCTCGTTGATACAACCCACGCTTGTACACTTGGCGTTTAATAATACGTAGTGATTTACTGTGTTATTCTACGCGAGAATATACTCGTAAAATTTGTTTTATGACTATTTTATTACGTGCTTGGTCATAAAAAAGTAATAGAAGTTACCTTCTAGTCTAACACCTTTGAATAGGCTAAATTACAGCTCGACTCATCCCCAATGACTATCTACATGAAATGTTACGCACACTAATATTGTACAATATCGAATACATCAACGAGCATATGTTAGGCCAATGAAATGTCAGGAGATGCCTAGACCACTCACCATATGACATTCAGACATGTGCCCTGACACTCAAATTGTGTACAGTTGGTTATCAATCGATTCCGTAGGGTCTGGGTGAAGAATTGAAGTGAATGTAACATCTCTTAAAGTTAACGTTTAATGCATAGAAACAAATTACAAAATTGCATGATTTGTCGAGTTATAATTAACTAACATTTGTGAAAAACTAAAAACACAAATATAATGATACAAAATGCCTCTCTTTGTAACTGTTAATAGTTTCAAAAGCAAGGTTACAATTTGTTTTCTTTTATAATGTGATATCTTTTTAAAGTGGATTCGAATCTCATTTGTTTATGCGATAATGCGATATTTTAGGACAATTTATATCTTTAATTGAGACAGGAAAAGTGGGTGAAAGAAATATTTATGTAACAGGAGGAACAATGATATATAGAGAGAGAGCTGCTTATTACTGAAATCCTCATATTGATGTACAAAAAGAAAAGAACGGCAATGAAACGGCTATTTTTCAACATATGTATGCACCCTTTCCACCGAAAACATGGGATCACAGGTGTGATAAATGCTGCCTTCTATAGTTAATACTATAGGTCAACATACATTTTTTGTGTAATCATGCTACCATGTTCATTCCCCATATTTAGTGTATGATATTAATCTTATACCAAAAGCATACAAAAACAAATATTAACAAAGGTATGTGTATTCACCCTTTCGATGGTAGCTTGCTAATTCCTGTTAAATATCTATCAACTGATTTCTTTTTCAAAGTTGTAGTTTTGAAAAATGTTATGCTTTGAAAAGCATCAGGATAAGAAATTAAAAAAATTAAAATACGAGTAACGATAAACATAAATGACGATCGGAAGTTAGTGTAACACAGCTAATGAATTAAAGACTTTTTATCAAACTGGAAATATACATCGTTTGGTAAATATGACTTGATTAAAAGTCTTAGAAATAATACTTAATGATTCGTTCTCAGAAAAAAAGGAGAATTTGATAGCAATAGTAGGATCAGTAAAATAAAGTACGAGCTGAAATTCGTTACTTTAACCTATATCTCAGGGAGGTCGGCATTTTTTATATATATTTATTTTTAACCTAACAGTAAATGTGCTTTAGCAAATTTTATCAATCCATCGAATTGAAATCAGACTATATTGAACTGTTGAAATTTTGTTAGATATAGATGAAAGAAAATTGAATAATTGTATTAGAATAACGAATTTATTTAAGCTTTTTAGGGTTCGACAAAGGTTCTTACGCAAAATATGCCTATAAATATTTTACATTTAATTCTAAAATATTTATAAGCATATGTTTAAATGCGTTTAACTTTTGTTGGTTGGTTTTATCTTAATGTTTCTTACCACTACCCTTACCCTTACCCTAGCTTTCGTTCTATATCTCTTTGAACACTTATCAAGGATGACAAGCTTTTACATGAACATTTTGTCTTGATGTATTGGATGCACGAACAGTGCGTAAATGAAGGACGGGTTATGTGCTTTAGTATTACTCTTCTAATACGACAAATTAAAATATTGGTGCAACATACAAGTATTAGCAATATTATGATGTCTTGCTTGTTTCATTATAAGGATACACTAAGATACTTTCTAGTTGCTCATGTCAATGTATCATTAGAATTAATAAAACATTTAAGGAGTTGCATATTTAATTCATGCTTTCCGTGTTTTGTATGAACAATTAATTAAAATAATGTTCCATGCCAAAAATATTAAGTAAACAAATATTTAATAAGCTTTGCAATTATCGCGTTGGTGAAAAATCATCTAGTAATTATTAAACTAGTTTTTTTTATTTATGCAGCTATTAACGTGATGATAACTGTATAACTTATGTCCCATTCAGGTGTGAATGCATTGTACCTGTCACTAGAGTAAGTGTATACAAACGATACCTGGTGTGCTGTATCAAGTGACGTCATACACAGATACCATTTAAAATGCCAAGTCCCCGTAAGCTCTCGAAGGGCCAAAGACCATACATTTATTGCTCTTCTTGTATCATACAAGTCGTTTAGTTTGGACTTTAACATCATACTGTCCCGCTGTCTGACAAATCTGATACATAATTATAATTGACTAGTATAACACATTGGACTACATTTCCATTTAGATTTAATAAACAAGGTTGTTTGTTACAAAATGGTTAAATTGGACACCATTCTGGGTTATGGGTTACAATATACGACAAACACATTTTGTCAACTTGTTTTATTAGGAACAAAAACTTTCATACATTTTACACTGATAAATGTTTTCTTTATTCTCTTTTTAAGATACGACATTTTATTCTGGCATTTCGGAGATATGCAAACCATCTACATTAAAAGTGGAGGCATATAGTTTGATATTATTTTTATCATCAACGCAACGCAGCAAATACAACAAACTAAGTTCATATTGTAAATACCACAATATATGACACATTAATTACAATGACCATTATACAAATATGATATATAATATAATAAACCCCATTATGTATGTTCGCGTCTTTGTTTTCAAATAGTATCGTGCATATATGAATATATATCATCAATCTTTGAATCACTTTTTTGTGTTAACTGATCTTCACATGTTTGTTAGAAATTCATATAGTTAGTTGAATTGCTCCAATTCAATTTTCATCAACGATGGAAAATTGTACTAAATAATCTACTCATACGTGCATCTTATATGTGTTTATATGTTAAATTCATTAACACAAAAAGTGTTGTGCTCTTCACTTTGTTTTCGAGCATCCCCATTTTCTGTTCGTGTCTGTGTGTATTGACATTAATTTTTTAGATTGACATTAAGTATTCAAGATGTGTTTTTTTTGTTTTCAACTTAAAGTGGAAATAATCGGATTTTTTGGTGAAATGACGATAAACTGACAGTTGGCTTGTGATGTGTAAAAACATAACATATAAAATGTGTTATAAATACTACATGTACGTTGATATGAGTAAGTAACCTATACAATAGTTACGCCATTCTTAAAAATGAAATATATAAAAAAAAACATAATGTTGTTGAGATATTAACATTTTAAGACACATATAAATTCCTCATTGCTCTTCGTTGTATAATCATAGAAATGGTATCGCTACTTTGTATTGTCATATGGTATGTTTCGATGCTTGTGCGCTTGTTTTATCACTGGATGTACAGATGATTACACAGGAGTTTATGATATACATACAGTTTGCTAGGTATTTTCTAATTCCGTATTGTTTCCCACTTGTTTCGATTTTTGGCCTTGTGTGTTGATGTTATGTTTAGGTATATATCATATTGGGTAGCACATACACCATTGGTTATACAGAACAATTTATAGCAAGTTTGTGGTTGTTATAGGAATCCCATTCAAACGGTATATTTACGTATATAAGTAGTTTGTTTTACCCAATGAAATGTTTATTGTCAATTTGGCGATATTAAAAAACAGCATCAAAACAGCTTTAGTCATTTTGATGTTCGATTTTAAGCTAGTGACGCGGATGACTGAACGTTACACTGATCAATACAAAATGACGTCACTATCAAATCACTTGACATCAATTTTCTCTTTTATGTGGTGGGCTCCTAAATTATTTGAAACCTTTACTGATTGCACAACGATTGATTATACTCATGTGTATACTTATAATTATCATGATACCATTCTATTTCCGTCTCATCGATTTGTTCCACACATACAAGGGATGATGAGTCAGTAAAAAAGACCATGACGAAGGGTACACAAACACAAAAAGATCAAAATCGATGAAACAATAGCAAAATACTAACATTTTTTTTACAAGTATCATATAATTCTCATTCAATTGTATGATAAGTATTCAAAAGTGATATAATAACGTTTTTTGTCCTAAATTGAAAGAAATATGTATTTTTAACAAGATTGGTTAGTTCGAAAAAATGTATTGACTTTTTTTCCGAATTCGTTTGATAACAAAAACCCACAGAATCCCCATGCATTAAGTGAACGATCATCTGTTTGTAAAATTACACTTTTGCTGAAGTTCATATAATACTTATCATATAATTATGTAAGTGCCGATTTATTGATAAACAATATTTCACTGGTTAAATGATTTACAATCCATGCATACAATTTCCAAGTAATAACCCATCGATCCATGGGGACAAGTAGATAACGTACTGAAACACAACATACTGCTAGCTTATTAATTTATAATTAATTAAAATATAACAGGAAAAGTCCAGTTTTATCTTCACACCAATGTTAACCCTTATACAAAGGATACATCCCTTTGTTCACACATTTTGTTTCGTTAACATATGCCTACCCCAGAACAGTAATGAAGGCGATTTACAGACTACTCTTCTTTGACACTTGTCTATCGTATGTTACTTATGGACATCACACTAGAATATTACGCCATAGATTACAAATTACGTTCCATAAATTATCAACTACCAAATCACCAGTTGCATTACGTAGACAGAGTTGTCAACCGTAATTGCTTCAATATACATCGAATAAAGTATGTCCATTCAAGCGACTAAAATTTACTAGAATAGAAAAGCGTACACATTGCCTTAAGTCCTTTGTTACTTGTATGATTTAACTCAACACACCATGACAGGTATACTATTTGTTTCCAAGAAACGCTATCACCTTGTTTCTCCTTCATTTTTTGTCGTGTTTTCCTTTTATCGTTGTGTCCTTGGTTGCGATAGCTGCTAATTCATATCAGCTGTGAGTTACAGTTGCCTCCCTGAGGTTTGAAGATGTGGTATTTTTGTCTATATATGATTTACGATTAGGGTAGTTGATTATCTTTTAAAAAATAGTAAGCATAAATTTACCAATTAATACAGCATGTTGATATTGCAGAACATTTCATCCAACGTAGATCATAGGACGTATAATTATAAACATTACGGTTAAGTTTAACACTGACAACAAAAGGTCACATCCCACACCATTAATATTAATGTGATTTTTTAAGCATCACATTATTGGTGTATTGCAATAAAAAACACATTAGTATTCGGTTTAAGAACACATGTTCATGACAACAATATAGCATGTGTATTAACTGTGAAACTATTGAAAACTAATTGCGGAACTTCTTAAGATTATATTTTCTTTAAATGGGGACACTTTGTAGTAGTCAATCAAGTAACGGAACGCAGGCTTAACCGTAAAAGGTAGCTCCCTATTAGCTAATAGATAAACATTTTTTTATAAAAACATCATTGCCACAATAAAATGGCATTTGTTCAAATAAATATATAGCGGAGAGTTTTAAAAAGTCAAAAGTAAACCAATTCACATTGCAACATATAGAGCTCATCGTAGACTACCTGACTGAGTTGGTTATCTCAGACATCTTTAAAAAGCAGCTAGCAATACATCTGTGCGGCTATTCCATACTCTTATACCTAGTTTACAACAATATCGGTTTCCGTAAGTGTGTAAACAACAAAACATTTTAAGCCACATGTATCTAGTTTAGCAACAATTGTCACCTCTCTTCGAAATTACAAACGGGGTGATTTGATTACACGTTCATTGATTTTGCCTTGCTAAGTAGCAACATACCAGCCTATAGTACTTAATGGATTTACATGTTGACTTCCTACTCTAAATCCGATTTGAATATTCCTTTATCAATAGATTCTGTTTAGACGCATTCAGCTGATAAATAATCTACCGTTATTTGTGCCAGTGTTTTCTAACATATGAAGAACTTACATATACATGAAATATTTGTCAATGGTCATCATATCCTCATATCTTGTTTTTGCTAATTTTATTATAAGAAATGTGTCCAGTGTGACCAACACAATTTCCTAGATTGAAAAGATACATCCTGAAGGATGCTACCACAAACAGGCTACCTTTTCTAGAGCATGTTGTTTTCACCTCAATCGTATGGTGGACAGAAAGGTGTATATTGTCTTTCTGTACGTTTGGATGCCTCCCGGTGTTGTTTTTATCCTGTTCGTACGACTGCGAATTCAAATTATGTCTCCTTTCTACTTTTATTGATACAATTATTCTATAAATCTTCTCTATCTTAAGTTCCAGCAGGAACCTTCGGTTGGTAATACACTTCGTATATGGACAATTTGTTACATAATTGTGATGACTTATGTCGCTTTCAAATAATGATAGAAATTGAACTCAGACTGTTGCTAATTAAATGATATCTTATTGCATAATAGTGTAAGTATGCATTATAAATTTACACAAACGCTAAACAAAATTTAACAAGATAATGAATAGCGAAAAATCAAAGCATTTTCAGTGCTACTGTTTAATATCAATTAACAGAGATATTCACCTTAGACAAGTATTTAAATGTTTGTGACAAATTCTTGGTATTGTAGTATAGGGTAATTGTTTTGGTCAATACATGAAAACGTCATCGACCAGATTCCAATTGCTTTTTCAATCTCACGTCTGAACAGTTAGCATAGTTCCACGCTTTCAGGCTACGCACTTCACTAGAGAGTGGATAGACATAATTCTGTGTCACTTCCATAATATGGATGTTACATAAATGTTTGGACCATTAAATCAGTGGCAAAGATCTGAGCTACGATCGCGAGTACGTGTCAATATTTACTTTACTACAGCTCCTGCTAAAACATTGTTGATACACGTTTGTTTGATTGTTTTCTACTCACACCCTTTCTACGGGAGACAGTTTGACGGTAGCCACATGCGGTGGGGAAAACACTTAAAGCTACGGACATATGGTGTTACTGCCATTGTTTTATAACCTTTATTTGGGTACCTGCTCAATTCCTGGTGTTTACTTTCCTTATGATTGCTAGGTTGAATTTGTCCTTGAGTGTTGACAGTGTAATATTTATTCTAAATGTATCGTTCTTAATACAGTTACAATTGGTATCAATTATAGTTTCCGTAAAGAGTCAATACCGAAGTGTCAAGAAAACCTAATTCAAACTCAAACTCAATAAAAGTAACATAGACTACGAAGAATGGAACAAAATGCATGCAATTCCTTAAAAGGCAAAAATAACAAGACCATGCGTTCTTGAATGGTTAGCGTTTTCTGCTTCATAGACTGCAGCCCTGGTATAAATCTAGGCAAAATCTAAATACAGTTACGCCCTAAAAGTGAGAACGGAGCATCAGGGCACACTTATCAGAATAATCAATATCATCGACCTTTCGTAAGAGGCGACTTAATTTGGAATCTTATCTTTTCTCTTCTTTCTAAACAACTTTCTTCTTCCTAATGTCTCCCTTGACAATGCTTCACTTTTGACCTTTACTTGAGTGTTCGCCCCTGTGATGAAGGCTTTGGGTTCTGTCCCCTGACTGAGACATACCAGAGTCTGTAAAAATGGTAGTTTCTACTCCTGTTTAACGGTCAGCAAGTTAGGTGTAGGACGACTGGTTCGCCCGTTGTCAGTATAATCTGTCCAGGTGTGTCCTGCTTGGCAGTATTTATCAGTGAGGTAGCACTATGAAATCTGCATCAGTTCCGCACTATCACAAGGAGACAAAAACGAACATATCACAGCCTCCCAAAACACACACGCATACACTACCCGCATGCATCTTGCACACATGGGAGGCCGTCCATAAATGACCATAGCAGTTGATAGGACGTAAAACAATACTGAACCAAACCAAATCTAACAAACATGGAAAAACCTATCTTGCAATGCAATCAGGATGACGACGATATTTTTTGATAGTTTTCATTATTCTGCATTCCTCGAAACCTTGTTTGTATTCATCCTAATTGATTCGTATGGTATTTAACGTTAAAATAAAAACTTAATGAAACTCTAATTCAAAAGTTAGATAGGGGCATAATCAATTCGAAATTCGTTCTTGATATGTCGTTGCTCCGGTAAATTTTCATAAAATTTTGACCTCGGATACTATGGTCATGGTTTCAAGATTAAAAAGGTGTTTGATTGGTAAAAGAAAAAGAAGCGATTTATACTATTAGTTAACAAAGCAAAAAAGTCAACAGTCATGTAACTCTAGATGAAATCCGGGTAATGGCTTATCCTTTACAGAGAACGGAGGTACAAAAATGTCAAAATTCTTGTCTCTCAAGGAAACTTGTCACTCTGTCGAAATCTCTTGCTGTGAGTTTGTCAGTCACCATTCGACATATGTAACGGAAATCGTTAAATTCGAACGGTGTACTGTGTAATACCTGGTAAACGTACATGAATTGAAAACTTTTGATAATTTGATTATCAATAAACCATTTATTAATGAATTGGGATCGTCACTTATATTGAGGAGTATTTAAATGTAACACAATAATTCCTTATACGACCACGTTCACTACAGTAACCCAATGATGACCTGTACTAAGAGACCTTTCACATCAGTCCGTGCCTGTCTGACCACCTCCTTGAAATCACACCTTTGGTGTCCATTAGCATGTATACACATAAATTGCTCCTAATCTCTGGTTCTTTGATATCATCTATATCTCCAGTTCGGTACTCATCATGTAGTCCATATTGCTGAATCATATTCCTGCAGGGGCCGGTCACATCAAAGTGACCACAGTCTGACCGCTGGTCACTTAGGGTTATACTTGATGGACGTATATCAATACGATCTGACCGCAAAAGGCCATCCAGTTCACTCTAAAAGTACGTTTCCTTTGCACTTATGTTAGTATGCTAGTACAGTGTATATGTGATATATCTGTAAAATGTAAAAAAGTAATGGTCATTTAATTAATTTATTGTTTAAATGCTGTTTAATATGATTGTTTCCAAATTGACAACATGTCCTAAACATGTCCATATACATAACAGCTTAGCCAATAAAGGTCTTCAGAAATTTTAACGAAACTTTGATTTAACAAAGGCGCTGGATCCACCGAAATGTGTGTTGAATCAACACTATACTAAAATCGATATTTCATATAAACCAATGAAGCAATCGCGACAGCGAAGACAACTTATTTTTTTTATTTCTTATTCAATTCGCCGCCTTTTCAAAATATAAAGTTAAAAATTGCTTTCCTTAAAAGACAGGTCAAGAAGAAAAGTCAATACACCTTCACACTATGATAGCTGTCAATCATGCCGTCAGTAATAGCTGCATGTTTTACTGATAGAAAATTTCAGAAGTGTTTTTGTCATTTTGTAATTATAAATGGGGGTTTAAAACTGAATTATTGGTTAATGATTTCGCCCTTTAGCATGTATTTGTTTTCCTTTTCCTATTCTAGCTCAATATTTATTCTACACATAGCTTTTCCTACTTGGAAATATGCTAATAAGCAAAAACGTTTCGCTACATTGTTAAATTTTGAACAAATGACTTTGGATTTTAAAGATATGTTCTGCTATATTTTGTTGGGGAAAGTACATAGATTAATATATATGTCCCTTTCTTTGTTCTTAAAGAATAAACACGAAGTTGTGGATCATATAGTTTTCTTGTTCAAGAGCGTGCATGATGTTTATACGGTATCTTTGTGTTTTGCCTGCTTCTCAAGTTCGTGGTTCCCATTATCTTTTGCTATATCATCTCGGTTCCTTGAAGCGCGAGATTTGAGCTCTTGAGTTTTTATTTTACAGGTGTTAACTCTATTGCAATCATCTGTTTTTCTGTTTTTGTTTTTATTTCATTTTGCAATATATTCCATTTCATTGCCACAAATAGCATGTTATGGACTCTTGTAATCAGAGAAGGAAGGCATTAGTATGTAGTAACCATTAATAAATCACTAAACAAAGCCTACGAGTCCTTCCTTCTTAGTGTTTAACAAAGCACATATTGTAATAATAAAATATGTGTCAACCATAGTCATGTCTCTAGCTAACACGCAGCGTATACCAACACCAACGCCAGGTCAGCCATAGAGATGTCGGAGTCGTCTCCCTTACATGATTGATCTGATATCAGATAAGGCTTGTGCCATGAGTAGATGCATCTTATACTAATCACGTGCATGTTCATATTAAGCTTGCTTATATACTTTATTTTTGCTAAGGTTAAAGATAGTCTTAATCGAATATAAAACATATTTGATTGCTGAAACTATAAACAAAAACATTATCTTTTAAAACTCATGCATATGTAATGTTTTATATGATATCATACATACTTTTGCGTACTGAAGTCCCAAATATGTGCTAACTACACATCAGCGGAAAGATACCCAATTATCCTAAACTCGTTTGTAGGTATTTGACTAGATGCAAGTTGTAACCTTGATGTCAATCTATATAAAAATGTGTACAATGTATTGGCTCATTTTTCGTACCATGCAAACGTCTTCTTTGTATGGCCTCAGACATATGAAGTGTGTCTAGACGCTGTATTTGTCTTATTAAGAACGCCCTGTATCTTCTTCCGGATGCCACCCATAACGTTGTGTAAAAAACACTGGTTTCTCATGGATCAGTTCCATCATTGCTCCAACAAGTCGCCTTATTATATAACCTCGTTACAGTCGTCTGGTCTTCATTGTTGTACTTAACTTATAGATATGGCCCTGTACATGCACGCATAATATTGTTTACTTTTTTTTATAGTAAATCAGTGTGAATGATATGTATCACAATATTTGCATTAGATGTATTGAAGTATTTTTTTTCTGAAAAAAAAGGAACTTCGAGATATTCTACACGAAAAGTTGCATAAGAGTAAATTACACCACATTGTACAAGTATTGAATTTATATAAGGTTTATGCTGAATGCGTGCAAGGGATGTTTCACATCTATTGTTTGGGAGTTGATAGTATCCTGTTTCAGCCACGTGATCCAGTCCCTTTTAAATGTCTTCTCAAGAAATATGATATCCAGTATTGATTGACAGATATTTACTAGTACCTGTTTAAATGTATGGATATCATTACAGCGTCATGATGATGTTGTTATTGATACTCAATGTCGTTTGCATTTTTATTTTCTTTCGTTTTAAATATGTCTTATTCATTCTTTAAATGATATAATGGCTTGAAGTGAAGGTCAACAGCAGTAAAACAGAATAAATAAGAAAAGCTGAGATATGGACGGATTATTTCAGTGTTACTGTCGACATTAAGCTGTTTTCTCAAGAAATATGCCATGGAATATTGATTGACAGATATTGTTTAATTGTATTGTACAGTATATCATTTAATCTTCAAAATAATTCTTGTGATGGATCAACAATATATTTATATCAATATTTATTTCTCATTTTACTTATTGAACAAAGTCAGCTGAAATTAAAGAACAATCCATTCAGCATAAATAGACCAATAAGCATGTCTTCATAACAAGAATAGACCAAATTAAACAGAAGCTAATTCGTCTCTGCTTGGCTCTAACGACAGTTTAATGTATAGGCAGTCTCCTTATTGAGAACTATCCCGATTTATTTTACTCGTAAAGCTAATAGTTTTTAAAAAGTTTACCACTGAAGATTAATTGGGTAGAATATTACGCTAATTATTTGGAATGATGGTATAATTTCTGGCGATAAATATGAAAATAAATCATGATATTAATAATTAAAACAATCTATGTTTCATTGCAAACCATACATGCACATTGTATTTTGACAATGTTATTTTTTTATCAAAAGTTTGTACAAAAACATATGATTCGCCCGATATGAGTTGAAACTCATATTCTATAACCATCTCCTTTTGTTTTGTTGATGTGTCTTTACCTAATATAGCTAGTGGCGGGAACTGTGTTAAACATCCATTGTATTCGGAGTATACTACTCAAATTGTAATGAAAACAGTGTCGAATTACTGTCATAACAGTGGTGCATATCTGTCTTTAAAAATAACATTTTTGTCATTTAAAAATGCTACCTTTACATTACAAACAGCTGTGCTTTATGGTGCTTCACATTCTTATTGAATTATCTATATTATGCATTGTATAGTAAACAATTCAGTAGACAACTTTATGTTTTGAATAAAATACAACCAGACAAACGTAACACTGTACACTTTATTCTAGGAAACCAGTTTGTTTAATGTATAAAATGAAAATCCGGCAAAGATAACGTTTTAATAATTCTACACCATGAAACCAGGTAAAACAAACCAAACTCTGTATATTATATATCAATAAAACAAGACAAAACTACCTGTTTATATTGTATAAAAATCGATGCTTACAAAACAAAAACTGTACACTATGAAAGTCGACAAAAGAATGAAATCATGCAGAATTCACCCAGATAAATATATGCAATGAAACCAGACAAAACTAACTTTGTGTACTATTTACTTTACACCAAATAAACAAGTCCTGTGTATTGTTTAGTTACATTGTTAAGTGATTAGTTAAGTCTGATCGTCGAACCGTAGTATCATGACAATGTCAGGTTTGACGCGGTAGTACAAACAACATAAGAATTCATGGCAACAAACCACATCAATGATAGTATTGTCATGACACGGAAGGTCATTAGGGCGATTGCCATAACATGATAATTACATTAATTATGTATGCTTCCGATAACCTGACGGTAATAAAATAAATACTGTCAAATATTTTTGAAACCTTATTTGACATTTTTTGTAATGTTGCGTTAAGTTTTAGTTGTTTGAATTAATGATTACTTTTTGTTTTGTTTTTTGTTTCCTTTGTGTGTTTTTGTTCCTTGTTGTTTTCCTATTGAATAAACTTTTAAGTTTTGATTGTACTTATCTGTTAACGCTGCTAGACTTTCTAACTTATATTACATTTTTTTTCAGTATAATACAATAATTGTATTTACAGGAACATTTTCTCAGTTGAACTAGTGTATGGTGGGTATTATTCTACATAAAAACATACTCTCATGCCTCTAAATCAATCTGGAAGAAACTTATTAATTACATCTAAGAAGCACAAAAATTATCAAAACAGTGCCATCTTCAATTTATGCAGATGCTATTTTGGTAGGATTCTTCAAAATGCATATTTTTATATATGCATTTTTCGCTTTAGTGTAAATATCATTTACCAGCTGTGGTAAGATCAAACCAAGGAAATATCGCTAAGAATCTCCCATCAATTCGTGGATGGAATGGGGCACTATTCACGAAAGCCAGTCATCTTAAAGGTGAATTCTTTCCTTCCTACAAAAGCTTTCCAGGAATCGAGGTTTTACTTCTTGATAACCTGTTACCCAGCAGGTGCAAGTAGACATCCTAAGTGGAAACATCAGTGTATACCACTAGCATCTCCTCCCAGGCAGCTTCTGAGAGCTGAGGTTAAATAACGCCAAACCCCAATACATAAAAGGCATGTCATTCCTATCACGGGTTCTAAAGAAACGTTATACCGACCCTGGCATCAGCCTCTTCACACATGTAGAAACTTAGCTTCTAATCACAATTAACAAATTCCTGCCTTTATTCATGAGATGTTAATTTTGATATGTGTCATTTCCAATGATACACACATGACAATTCCTCATATAACTAATATGTCATTTGATTAAGAGGCGTAATTCGAGGTGACGCTTACTTTTTTTGCTTTAATTATTTGTTTCTTACCAGTACACACAAAATAAGCTCTTCCATTACGTTATTTTTTTATTCAACATTTTTACAAAGAAATTAAAAGGGTGAAAAAAACAACAAAAAAAACCCAACGAAAACAAACCTTCATATAAATCAATAAATTAATATAAACAAGAGGAAAATATGAAATGTAACAACGTGTATCATTGTTTGCATTACTTGTCATAATGAAATATACGAACGATTTATAATCTGTATGATTTACTTATGGTGTCAAGATAAAAGATGTATCTAATTCAATAACTGTTGTGTATGTGACAATCTTCACGTTTACCTGATATACTGATTCAAATCTCACTTCAAAAATATATTTATCGCTTTTAGGTATATGTGATTATAAATGGTTTAGTATCATTAATGTATGCCAAATGTTGATGTCTCAGAAGCTACATCGTTTGTCAATTGAGATGGAGATTATTGTATTTGATAGATGAGTGTAATATGATAAATGATGTTTTTTCCCATCGTATCAGTAACAGTAATAGACACGGTCGGTCATAAGGTGCAGGGTGTTTTAAGCTAAAGAACCTATGTGCGCTTGTGAAAATGGTAAGAGTACTTGATTTAAGATAATTTATATGCGCTATAATCAGGAGAATACCATAAGATTGAGAATATTAGAAAATAAAATAATTGTACATATCTTTGGCAGATTGAATATCAGATGATGTTCAAAATAAAATAAAATAAAAAAAAAACTAATAATGAGACTCAAATATAATCGCTGAAAATCTGAAAATCAAGTTTGCGAAACCAAGGTGAGTAAATTGTAACTTTAAAAAGATTAACTTGTAGAAAGAAGAGGGAATAACGTTTGGCTTTGTTTTTTGTCTTTTAAATTAAATAACATATATATTATTAAAGGATCTACTCTCTGAGGTTTAAATCACGTTAACATCTCGTTTTGATCTAGTATAACATAATTTTTATTAAATGAAACAAATTATGATCGATTTGAAAAGCAAACATGATTTTTTTTTTTTAAATTACAACTTGTTTTAAAGATATGACCAATTTGGCGGTCATTTTGAATTAGGGATATTTCACCGTTTACGATACAAGTTTAATCACTTCATTATCATTGATTCGACGTTTTTAACTTTATTATGAATATATAAAATCTAACCAAGTGGAAAGTTATACAATATTGGTATTTTATCACTCATTTGTATCCTGCAAAATTGAAAAAGAGTAATCCTTATTTGTTTATTGTTTGAGCAAGATAAACGCACATTTTTGATTTCATTCAGTTGGTATTAAGAAAGGTTTGTCAACCTTACTTTTAATAGGCCGTTAAATCAGCAAACATTGGTGAAAAATAAGGATTTTACAATTTAAGAAATATTGAGTGGGGGCAAACTTAAATGCTTTTCTGAGGTCATAAAAAAATTTGGAGACCTTTTACTTACATAATATATTAGAAACTACTATTTTTATCAGTTGTGGAAATATTAATCGATTTCTTATAATACACTGGGAAGATATTGAATGATTTTTTTCCCTTACTATTGAAATCAATACAAAATCACCAAAAATCACACATTAAGTAAAAGTCGTTTGTTTGACTGACCTTAATAAAATATAAAACGTGCACGCGGACGTATCATTTTCTCTGTATTACTTTTTTCTCATATTTTCCTCTTTAAAATTAGGTTTGGCCCCAAAAACGTTAAGACAGAAGGAACTTTGAAAAAGCTGATGACGTCAATCTGTTATGAACATTGCTTCCACTGTATTTATGACAGTTAAGATAAGGCTTCATTTCTTTTGGAATATTTTAATGTTCGTTATTTCGGACACTTGTTTTAGAAATATAGGTATCCAAACTTCCAAATGGACACGTTTTATGAAATTATTCATTTTCAAATTTCTTGAATAGAAGATTTTAGAATTGTATTAAAAACGGCGCATTCGGGACGAAGCGAATAGATTGGTCATAATTGCCAATATTTTAATGGGATATAAAATAGATTGTATATTTTCATACGTTTGAGGATGCTACCTGAACAACGATAAGGCGTAAATGTATTTTGTTTTACTTTTTTGGTTTTGGTTCAGCTTCATAAAGCATGTATTGTATTTTCGTAAAGTATCATTGATATATTTATTTTCAAATGCACAACGATTTTAAAATATTTTGAATTTGTAATTTCTGATCAGTGTTTTCTCGAATGAAATTATAGGAACATAACATGTTTTTTTGTACAAATTGATAAATCTTACTCGGTAAATGCAAAATGCCTGTGTGATATACACAAACATTCTAACAGAAAATATAAAAAGGACGGCATACCTGAATGTATCTACATTGGTAAGATAGGACCCACGATATCACAGACACTATGTACAATTAAAGCTTCGAACCATATCTACTATGATTCAAAATAAATTCAATTATAATAGAAATATCAAATGTGTTAATAAATTGATCAATAAATATAAATTCATCATATAACCTTATAGAAAAATATGTATGAAAATGTTACGTTAGAGAGACATTCCTGTGACTGGGGCGGTAAATGGGACCACCTGTACTCCCGATGTAATAGATCTCAATTGTATTCTTGCCTAAATCGCTAGCTTTGTGTTGTACCCAATACCTGGAGTGGCTCGTTCATTCACACGTCCGTCAGGCCACAACCGAACGATTTGTCTCCTTTTCCACTAGGCACGCCGATGAAGTAATCCTTCTCACTCCTATTATACACCCGTTTACTCGCTTTCTTGCGGCTGTCCGTGTGTCCTTTAGACGCTAAACTGCCTGAGAAAGGACGAAATAAAGGTCATTTTGAATCTTTTAGTAAACAAAGACTGCTTATCCCTTCACCGCGTTCTCCAACAAGGTCTACTTGGAGTCTTTGTACGCTGCTGACTGGTCTCCGTGGTTTGGCCAGCCTTCAACGAAGATACAGATGCTAAACGGAGCTCGTAAACATATCACATCCAGGCATATATCGGACCTAAATGGGCATTAAGCGTTTGATATCACTGTGCTATTGTTATTTTATAGTCCCTTTGCCCATTTCGCATCCCTTTTTATCTAACAGGTAGAAAAAGGCAAAATAAAAGACAGGGGCATACCTGGACACTTCTTGCAACATACCCAAGCGCCAAAACGGTGGGACATCAATAATTATACTCCAAATTATTGTTTTTAAATGAGTCATAACTTTCACTAGGTCTTTTCATCTTTGGCAGATCCCAAGGAGCCAAGGATTTAAAGGATTTATTTGACCCTTTGCCCTCCTGATCGTAAAACATGCATCTGAATTTGGATATTTTGAAATTGAAATGTTATTCTCCTTTTTTTCAAATATCGGGCGTTTATATATGCTTGAAGCGAAAGGAACACTCGTACGTCTGGAGAGACTTTCAAATACGAAGGCGAAAGTGCTAAAATTTGATTATGTGCATTATAAATCAATTTATATGTATATATATATAAGTAATGTAAAATATTCACATATCCTTTACAAAGCATACTTCAGTTCGAGACTATATGCAGATATTTTTGTATGTGTATCACAACAGTATTTTGCCATATCTATTAAATATCTATCTCATGTATGCAACATAACAAACTATTTAGAACATTATTCCTATAAATAAAATAAATAGTTGACAAAGTAAGTTTATATCCATGCACAAAACATTTTAATTTCAGACGGCTACGAATAGGAATTCGAACTCGGCACAAAAAGATAGGAAAATACAGTTATATTTCTTAGCTTCCTTCCAATTTACCAACAAATTATAGACAAACATTAACAAAGCTGTAGAGAAATTTGTTAAGGCATAGTAAATAAGCAGATATATCACAAATCAACATTTCGTATTTGTTTGGTGTCTGCCTCAAGGTACAGTTTTCTTTCCAAAAGGAAATCTGATCAATCTGAACTAGTAATCAGCTTACGAGGTTGTCAAAATTATGTCTTAATCACACTTCAAATATTCAACATTGCTTATAGACCTTATCTTCAAACAACGCAATGCTACGTGTAATTATCGTTTTGCCAAAAAAAGAGTCTATTTATGGTTCACAACATCCTTCAAACAATTGCTTTCGGGCAATTTGTGTTACGCCAATAAACATAAACAATACATCTGTCTTTCCAAAAAGCATTATTGATTCTCGTATATTCATTTAGCGTTAGAAAGTTTCACATTGTCTGCATTATCTACAGAGAGGCTTACAATATATTTACATTAAAAAACAATAAATTTGTCTGTTTAATTATTAGGTTTCTTTTTAGATAACGTTTCAAGTATTTTGGATATATGAAACTAAATGTGATAACAAATTTAAAGGAAAGCGTATCATCAAATTTTGCTTATATGCATGTTGATGTTAAAGAAAATCACATTTGGTATTTTTTGTTCCATTCTCTCTTTTTAAAATATCAAAGGACACTTTAAAATAAAACAATGAATTTAATAATCTTGATTTTAAATTATGTTCACGCATATTTTTCTTCTAAGCTTAATAATGAAGAACATGTGTTTAAATTAAAATTATTTTTTTGTACGAATGTAGATGTATTTAGATTAAAACAACAACAACAAAAACATGTTTCATTTAAAATAAACTGAAAATTACATGTTTATCTATGAAACAATAACAGAATGTTAACTGTGTACGGACATTGTCATAATAAATCGTTTAAAGAATTTTTTTTTTTAAAAAACTGTTCCTATATTGATCAAATAAAACATGTTTCATATCGGCCTTTCTATATCTACAGCCTTTCGGGTTTTAGACACTGTTCGTCTTGCATGACCTATATTGACCGCTAGTTCGCTGTAAAACCTCACAACATATGTCCAAATTAATTGGACCAGCGTGAGATCGCCTGTTATTTTGGGATGGTCCGAGAATAACTCTGCTGAGATATATAACCTGATCTCTTCTTGAAAACATTGCTCTATTTTATGTTGAGTGAAGTGAATGTACTATTTTCCATATCAGAAAAGTTTATACAGAGGAATAAGAATACAATAACAGATAAGATTAAATTTTGGACATAATAAGGAGCTTGTTTTTGATTCATGTGAGTACATATTGGCATGGCTTTAATGTGCAATCAATGAAAATATAACGTACTGTTTTCTGAAAATAATCTATTTTTTTATACAATGTAAACAATTTTGTTTTTTAGAATATTCTAGAATGTTCATATGTTGTAAATAACATGTCTTAAAAGAATGTTAAACTTTGTACATGTTATACAATACCCTCAATGGCAAATCCGACCAAATATATTTGAGTACGCGGTGAACAGCTAGTTTAAAGTACCTTTACATTAAACGGCATTACATCCGATTTAAAAAGAATGAGAATGAAAGATAAAAATATCTCACAAATAGACAGGGCCAGCAAATGTTAATACACATGATGATGTATTGCTTACACATTATAAAATGAGTGTTAGTGATCATATGGCCTCAAGCTGTGGTAAATACAAACATAAACGTCACAACTGAAAATATTGACAATGTCTCTCATTATACGAAACACACATCAAAGAACGGTTTATAATATCATACGAAATATATTAATTTCAAATCAGATTGTCCAATAATGCTTCGAATGGCGTATGACGGAGCACCCGACCCGCCCCACCAGGGATCTGACCTGTGGACAGCGTGGGCTCTGTAATATGAACCACTCACCATTTTGTCCGAACCATCGACATGTCAGGCAGACGCCATCTTGCAAAGTAAAATTCACAAGCCAATTCTTCACGAACAGTCAGTTTTGCGGTCAAAAAGAGACATAAATTATTCTATTTTGACATTTAATATGTAGTTCCTTTAACACCAGCCATCGGTCAGTCAATGGCACTCGGTCTATCTGGCTTCGAAGACACTAGTTTCCGTCAGGATATTTATTGGCATGTGGTTCAGCCGGCCGGTTCCCGTCACTCTGAAATACTTGAGCGTATTTTTATAATCAACATATATCATAGCTTCTGAACTTCACTACCATTTTTCATTTATTAAGCATGAAAGAGCACAAAATTAATTTACGACGTGGTTTTTTTCCTCCCCTACCGTCTATAATTGATAAAAGATCGTTCAAAACTATAAAAACAGCTTATATTTTGTTTATATTCAACTGTTGCTGTGTTTATAATTCTGTCTTTGTAAAATAACTAAACCCGAAGCAACAGGGGAGCTATGATGAACTAAAATTCACAGGATACTTGTTACAGCAGCATAAAAATGCCAAGAAATGATGAATCATCAGCATTTTGAAACCGTAGAATTAAAGTTTTTTATGGAACGACGTATACCTGGAAATACGCACAATTACTTAAAACAAAGTTTGTGAGTAGAACAAAGGTCTTTATTCCATATTTATTTGTTTAGTGGTATTTTTATTAAACGTATTAACAATAATCTACAAATTTGTATTTGATAAATTATACATTTCTCAGTTCAGACAGATTCTGCTTTTCATTGAATAAAATAAATTGTTATTTCTGTATACATTTTGTCAGGATAAAAATGTTAAATAAGTTATTAAAATCGAAATAAATAAGCACCGAGGAATTTATATCAAGTATTAAATATATAAATGATTATTAAACAAAATCTTGGTTTATGGAATGATATCAATCGAATCCGAATTAGTTTTATTATGTGCAGTATTATACATAAACAGCATTATGACTATTAAAGCTGTATGAATGCCTTGTGGATTTTAATATGCAAAATCACATGCTTCAACAACTATAGATTATAGCACTTATTGTTTAAAAGAAAATTGGTACTCACCTCCAAAAAGGTTAGCAATTAGGTCTTTTATGGAAGATAACTTTCTTTTATGGGAACAAATATCATTTTAAATTAAATTTCTGTCATAGTTTGTAAACTCAAAATTATGTCGTTTGCTGATATTTTATTTATATTAAACAATTGAGTTGTGCTGAATTTAATTTGCAAATACTAAAATGTTAAGACGACTAATCAACTTAAGCTTTGGACCATGCAATATAAACGAATTCCATGCATAACCTATGGTTAAAACAAGCACATTTAAACTTCTTTTTTGTCGTTTTCAAAAGAAGATATATTGTTATAAAATATATCAAATATTTTCTGAAGAAGTATTATACCTTTTTCAGATAAGGATAGCGTATCAGTGTTGTTAGTTTTTGGCCTTGTATTGATATTTACAAATAACGCCATTGTTTATAGATAATAAGACTTTAATCATATAACTTCATAATTAAGCATGTATCTAGTAAGAAAAACATTTCGATTGAAAATTTTGTCAGTTTTATTAACATTGTCCTGTTCGGCATACTGTACCACAACTTATGAAAATAATACTTTTGGAAAGTCATGCATCATTAATAACTTAAAGAAAAAACTCTTTGGTTATTGGTATTAATATTATTTTATCTAAATCGTACCAAATCGGTAAAAAAGGGGAAAGAAGACTGTCTCTTTTGTAGACCACAAGCCAACCAAACTGTCTTTTTTATCTCAGTTTATTTTATCAGATATTGCATATAGAAACAATTCTCTTCAATGTCTAAGGTTTGATAAAATAAAAAAATATTATGTAATATATCAATCCGTTCTTCTTTAACGATTAAGGTATTAACCAACACCTCAAGAAACTTTTTTTCACTTTAGGAATCAAATATTTCATTTATAGGATTAATTTGTTTTTTATTCATTATACATGTTAATGTTATTTTCGCTTAAGATATATCTAAATAATCCTTTCTAAACGATCTATAACTGTTAATTTGCTAAATGTTTATGTCGCCTTCAGCAATTTGAGCCAACGAGACTAATGCGTAGTTATATTTAGAATTCATAAGGTTTTTTTTCTTATAATCTGTCAAAATGTAACTGCCGCGAACAGGTGACGTTTTAAAAGTACACCAGTTGTTGAACACAAAAATGTATACGACATTATTTTCAATAACTGAACAATAAACATGTACCATTAGAGCAGTATAGCATTGGGCTTGTTATTTCTGCAAGGTACACGTTGGCTTGTAATATTTATAGCATTGTGGATTTATTGAGGGTCATAATTTGTGTTTACGTCCGCGAGAGTCGTAAACCGTAATTGAGTGATTAAAAGCGTAGTTTTATTTCTCAACTGATGTATGAGGGGGCCAAGGGCTTCATTTTAACATAGCATTGGCAGTAATGTGTATATGGCATTAAGTGTAGGATATCATTCGCTCTGACTCTTGTGCTATCGTACATTCCCATTGCTGTACAAAATATATGCTGAATTATATCATACTGTAAAAGCATAATATTTCGTTGGGGATTTAATACATTTGTTAACACAACAAGGCTGTTTCGTAAACATAACTAATATCTTTTTTGTATCAAACAATACATAGAAATATTTAGATTTGTCCCATTAACTGCTAAATGTGATTCTTTAACATATACAACTGTTAAAGGTAAACATGTTTTAACATTAGCCAGTATCGAATTCATTTTATGGATTCTACAATTCTTGTATCTAATTATTTAATTATTTGCAATATCATTGTAATTAATTATGTGCCGGAGTTTTTTCATCAATAACCGCGTAAGCATATCACGCATACGATATGGGTTATCTTTGTAAACCAAAATGAATAAAAAGTTTATACTACTAACCAAGCTTCCAGTTTATTTGTTTTTAAGTATACAAACTGATATTGCATCTTTGAAGATACTGTGCATCTTAAACATCCTTGAATTTGAATGAAGCTGTTATTAAAAGAGTCAGATAAACCACATTGATATAGTAATTCCTCAATCAATTATAACCATCACATTTAAGGAATCTTACCATAAAATAACTATAGCAAGTACAGATTATATTAAGTCTAGTCCTTCAATCATTCCAATATCTACTGAAATGTATGGGGTTTCTTTCCTTCACCTTTTATTTCTATATGATACTATGATAAGGACTTAGCATCGATGAAATTGTATTTGTATGTTACCTCTAAACCTTATTTAGCTTTTATCTCACGTTTTTGTCTGACTTAAGTTGGTATATCTTGTGCTTAATAAATGCACAGTACTTTAACCGATTATCACTCTAACCTTTATATAGATGAGCAAAAGTAAGAATGAATGAGTTTAACATGTATCAACATGAAGTTACTTTAGCAATATCTAATACTTGATAACGTTGAAAGTGTTGTTTTATTTTATGTAATCACCAGTATGCGTGTAACGTGCATTGCTGAAGGCAGTTTTTAATACACTTGCCATACTTTAAAAGCTAGAATCAATCATTGTTTATTTTTTCTAAAGTGAATATACTGTATAACTTATAATTATATAACTATAAGATTTTCGCTATACATATACTTCTATTTAATAGGTGTATTATTGAAATCTCTTTTTTCCGTAAACGTTAACGCCACAAGAGTAAGATGTTTATGAAAGAGTAAAACAGAATCGATATTGCAATGACGTCATAGTTTTGTGAATTAAGCTCTAAAAGTCGATACCAATAAAACCAATTATCTCAATACTATATTTATCATTATAAAGACTAAAAAGAATCAAGGCAACATTTTGGTAAATCTTTTAATACTATACATATTTGTATACAAGAGTACATTGATACAAATGCCTCACCACAATATTTCAAGTACAAAATCTGTGATGTGGCATTGGTGCATTTCTTGCATGCATGTCGTTGCGATGAAGGGGAGGAAACTGTGATAAGGAAACAAACACAACACGAAGTGTTTAATTGTTGCCTCTGACCATTGTTGATGTCTAGGGGTAGCAATATGTGATAAAGTTCCCACACTTCTAGTAAGTAAAATCGTAATGATAGCTTCAAAGTATTCACTCACATTATTTAAATATAAATTTTGCATTTTATTACGTCTCATCCACAATAATTAATATTAATGTTATTAATAACTTAGTTCATGATAACAGTGCTTGAATGTTATTATTCATAATGTATACAGCAATTGATGTTCTGTATAGCCTCCCACAGCTAATCTGATACGTCTAAAACAATTACTATGTGTCAACGTATTTGAGTTTATCAGATGTATATAGTTATTAATGCGCATATACAAAACAATTGTTTAGATCCAACAGTAAGAACATAGGTTAACTTTGATTGTAAAACAAAAATATGTCGAAACGTCAATGACGTTGCATTAATGTTGAAGTAAGTCTTTAATCTTGAATGAATGTTTTATTGCAAAAATATGTCATATCAAACAGAATAATCCATTTTTCATCAAAAATACCCATCAACGACAAATCAAAAATTTTAAAGTCTTTAACAAGACATCTTATTGCTTACGTAGTCTCATATAGTCTTATTGTACATAAGGGAAGTCCTACAAATGTAACTCGACAGAGTATAACTTTCTTAGTCGCATATAGCACCATCAGATGTATCATAATTTTATATAAATTCTCAGGATTATATATGTAAAAGGCTATGCATACATAGTTCTATCACGGCAATCGTTTGCTTTCTCAACCACCGGTAGTCCTATCAGACTTGTATATAAAAGTCAGCATAATCTGATGTATTGATTTTTCAATAATATACATCCTATCATAGCATATACATATGTCCTGACAAGGCCAATGCATTAGGTTCTCAGTCACACAAAGTACTGTTGGACGAATATGAACGTCAATACATTGCATTTATCAGTAACACATATTTCTATCATACTTACAATAAGCATTTATGAATAAATGAAAAAGCCATATATCTCTTTTGTCATTTATCATAAATTAATTCAGCATATTACCACACATCAATAACCTCTGACACCACGTTAAGCATATTTGAATGAATTATCATAACACATTTATCATTTACCTATAGTTATAAATATAGATATAATCATGCGGTAATTTATCTTTGTTCGTTTCTCTGTTCCCCTATATCATGCAAAGACGTTCCTTTACTTTTTGTCAATAATAAAACATAACTTATTTACATTTTTAGTATGTTTAATGACCTTCTTGAAAAGTAGGTGTCATATTGTATTATCTTCAGTAAAGTAACGAAATCCACATAGAAGTAAATCGCCATCCAAACTACATCATTAAGCAATAATTGCAATATTTAGCTTCCTATTGAACCTATCTGATAAAATGAAAACAAAGTATACCTGCTCACGTCAATTCTAATAATAAAGCAGCATTATCTGCAGAAGGAAATGCATTCATTTATACAATTGGAAGACATTAAAAAATATCAAAACGTGCACTTACAAATTCATTTCTAAGTTCTAAGACTTACTTTGAGATGAGATCGTGACGTTAGGTCACCTGTGACGTCATAAGAATAAGGTTGAAGACAGGTGACCAATAATGCTTGTTTTGTCGATTGAAAATCTACCTAACGTTTGAAGAATAGGTACGAAATTTAAATATCTGTGTATTGCCGAAATCAATTACAAATATAACGTCAACGCATTAAACTTCATTCTGGTAACAGTACTAGTCCCATCGGTAATTACATGCGTTACTAGATTTGTCACTTTTGCTGTTATGAATTGAACTAAATATTGTTTAATGCTTAAATAAAGTATTCCGAAACAATAAACGAGATTTACTGATCAGGCATAACAGCACTACGAAAACATTGAACTTTACAATAAATCCTGAAACTGTACAATGATAACATGTTACTATATGATAGCATGTAACAACAGCTTAGACCAATTCAGCATTCCAACCGTTTGGCCCTTAGCACCGCCAATGAGTCCTTGAAGACGAAATAGTTGTATGGTGCAGTCAAATTCATTCATTGTGTGGCATAATGAATTAATTACCATGCGATTTGGGTGCAAATAGGTGTGTGTATTACGTGCATCTGTATAAGATGTTATTGTAAAATTATAAAATGAAAATTTACAAGGATGATAAGTATCCTGTGAATTACTAACATGTAACTTAATACTAGACAATGACAGCATGTAACTGTGCAATGACTAAAACGTAACTCAAAATGACTGTAGTATCATAGTCATTTGGCCTGTAAACATATTTTTTATTAAAAAGTTAACCTATTGAGATGATCGAAACACTTCCACGACACCTTTATCAGCTGGTAAAAAGATAACAGTACCAGTACTTACGTTCCTAACCTAAGTACAATAATCACCATTATATATACTATCAATTTGAATGCACCATAACGTTTACACTAGCATATTTTTTATGTAACAACTATATCATGACTGATGTTAAAAAGTCTTATTCTATGCACAACATGTATTTTTGACGGTTTTATTACAATGTAATTACTTAAATATATATCCATTAAGTGTAGCTAAAAGAATAACATCGATAATGTTTATATGAATTATCCAATGGTTCTGATAAACATTGCAAACTATAAATGACAATGTAGGTTATACATTATAGTATGAAGATCGATATATATATTCTAACCTCCATAGTACGACATAAATCGACCTCCTGTGTTAATCAATAACACAGATCTTACTAAAGGTACACAAAATTAAATGATAGTGGTTTGCGTATAAGAAAATTTAGTTATCTTTTGGCAAATTCACTATGTCTTATCTCTCCGATCATACCTCTAAATTTGATATAGTTTTGGATAAGGTTTCAAGTTGTCAGATTTGATTTCCTTAAAAACACAGATATCAATCAATGTGTGTCAGGTTGTTGTAACCATGCCACGAATGAATTCAATCTAACAAACCATGTGTAGTTAACAAGTTTACCTAGCTAACAATGTCATCTAATACAGTGTATCTGAAAATAATTTCAATTATTTTAATGCATTCTTTCCTTAATCATACTTCAGTGTTAAAATAATATACAGCTGCAATTCCAATCGATTTTGTAATGTCTACAATTCTTGGTTAGTTGTAGCTTTTGCATCCTGAGTATACCTCAATTGTTTATAATCATGCAATTTCACTCTTTCAGATATGCTGACGGAGGCGGGCAATTTACGAGCAGTTCCCTGTTGAAATGAATCCAAGACGCCTTTGATCTTTGTCTGTACTGGCGGAAAGTTATTCTCGTAAGATGTATAGAAAAGTCAACTCGTATTTGCCGAACTCAATCCCATCGTACTTCAGGACAGGAAGCACGTGCGATGCCGGAAGTGGTAACACAGGCGAAGTTCGGCATCCAGATAGTCTACATGATAACCAAGGATATTATCATCAGCATTTTGTTTCATATAGTTCTACCATGGACGTTACTCCTGCGGGAGCCAGAGCGCCATACATGCATCCCCATCTATTTAGTGCAAATAACCACAGAGTGCCGTCCATGGTGAAAGATTTTCAGAAAGATTTTTCCAGTTCCAGCATCAACATTTCCCACAATTGTATTCCTAAAGACGATCCTGATAAATTCCCACTTACCTCCATTAGAGAACTTAGCGTATTCCCAAGGTCGGTCTCTATGTCAACCGATGTTAGTAGTCCGTCAGAGGACGCTATTGACAAATTGGCAGAGAGGAAGTCGACAAGTGACGATGAGAGCCAGGACAGTGATAGTAGTCCTAGTAAACCCTTCTATCCTTGGATGAAAAGTCAATTTGGTCAGTCTGTTTTCCGAAACACAACTCATATACATAGGCATTTATATTCATCATATATAGAAGAAAACAAACCACTAAAAAATCAAGAAATGTCCCCTTCCAGTCTGAATTTATTTTCAATGTAAAGAATTCACAAAGCCAATCAATAATAAGTTCTTTAGATGCTTTATATACCTTGCAATAACAGCATTAACTAAGTATAATTTATATGTATGGGTATCAATGTACATACTGTATAATGCAAACCTATAGTAAGCAACGTACCTCTCGTCTTATCTTCACTTAACACATCAAAATTCCAAAACACCAGGGGTGCATTTTCGATATTAAATCTTAAAAAAGATAAAAAAAAAATAAAAAAAATAAAAAATATTGTTTGCGATGCTGAAATGATATGAGTGACACTTTTTGTAAATACAGGAAGCATACGTTTTTCATTCTGAATCAATAATTCAGGAAATGCAATGTCGTTATGTCCTTTACTTTAATTCGATCATTTATGGTAAGTTAAACTAAACTGAAAAACGAAAAGATAATTAACCAAACAGCAATATGCTGCTTTTCACAACCTGATCAAATAATACCAGATTCCTTGTTTAGGAATACAAGTAGAAAACAACGTGGATACGAGGTAAGGGTTTAAATAGCAAAATTTGCTAATATTTTAAAGCAATCTAGTAACTGATAACTAAGATTTTATTATATTCAAATTAACATATCTCACTAGTCGACAAACAGTGTACCTGTTAGGGAAATATGTGCAGCTAGATTCTTTTATGCATGCAATGTGTCAATCAACAGAGATTTTGATCTTATCGTACCAGGAGTAATAAAACAAATTGATAATAAATGAATAAACAAACAAATCATCACATCCTTAACTTTGTAGTACTTTATTCAGGGCCACCAATTAACATATACTTAAACGATTTAAAGCTGCCTTATAATCTCAGCATCGTGTGCCAATTAAGCCTAAATTATTTTAACCTTCGACGCTTTTTGCCAAATTTTATACCTTCGGGTCATTTATTTCATAGGTTATAGTCCACGTGATGGTCATAAACGTCACGGGAATAGAAATTACGTTTTGTTTCTATTGGAGGAAGATATAGTAGCGAGAGGCAGCCAGAGGCCATTTTAGAGGCCATTTACGAGACAGTAATGGCTAGTATTTTTAGACTAAATCGTCATTTTTACAGCTAAGAATTGTCATAAAATGGTAGCGGGGCGGAGCATCAGTCCTGTGTTACGGTAGTAAAGGATAGAAGAACGGCTATAAACATGTGGATACATGGCGGTTACTACGGCTAATATTTCACCATAAATACAAATTCGTTTTGATTTCAGGTCCAAATCGCAAACGGGGAAGGCAGACGTACACACGCTACCAGACGTTAGAGCTGGAGAAGGAGTTCCACTTTAACAAGTATCTGACCAGAAGACGAAGGATTGAAATTGCACATGTGCTATGTCTGACGGAACGCCAGATTAAAATTTGGTTCCAAAACCGACGCATGAAGTGGAAAAAAGAAGCGAAATTTATACCTAACTGTGAACCCAGCAAGGATCGAATTCCAAAATGACCTATGTCAAAACCTAGGTACATGTAACATGGCAGCACCATACAATACCGGATGTCACAACCTAGGTTACCCATCCAACTGTATCAAGCACCGCGGGATTTACCGTGATAGAAACGGGCGTTATTATAAGCAAAGTATAAACATAAGGACACAACATTACTTTGGAAATTTTTAATATTTTTATGAATGAATTTTGAGACGAACGATTAAGTGGAGATATTGGCATACAACGTGTTAGTGAATTATTACTATCACCGAGTGGAATATAATTCATGGAATAATAAATAAATACAGGTAAAACTTTTGAGCCATATGTGTTGCAATTTATCAGCGGCATACTCGGCCAGTTGTTTGTGGTACATTAACGACATCAACACAATAGCATTGCTTATGTATTGATTTGATAATATTCAACCGTATAAATCATAAGTAATGCATTGATGAGAAATTCATATATCTTTCGACATATGACGATACGATAATAAATACGAAATATGAATTTAATAAGTATATGTCTGTTATGGTGCGTATCATATACATTATGTTAGGAATGTTTTGAAAATGAACGGGAAAACATTAGCATTGAAAATATAACTTTGATCAGACATCATTGGTACCTCCTCTATAACACCAGCGTGCACGTGCGTGTATGTTTCTCTGTAAGTGTCTGCTATCCAATAGCAAACTAGAGATATACAGTTTGTAAATAAATAAAGCACTTGATTGTATACGATAAATATGTAATATTGTACTGATATATCCGTATATAGTCTATACATACCTATATTCCGGTTGTTACACGTGAACCGATTATCAGTATTATAAACATCAGAGTATTACCATGCGAACGCATACTTAATGACATATTTAACTGATTTTTGATTACATCGTCCTTTTAACAAGATATTGTGTAGATCACATCTGTAAAAAAAAACGAATTCTTAAATATGGCTATTGAATTCAGATTGAGTGTGATAATAAAGGTTTAAGAAAATAAAGAAAGTAGATATGTTTATGATTTATAGAATAGAACATGATATAAAGTATTTTCGAACATTTTATGTTTATAGTAATGAATCAAATTGTGTATAAAGATTTATTAATTCAGAGCGTCCTTATCTACCCGCTCAGTCAAAACGAAACAAACAAATACATGTATGGCAGTAGAGGTAGTCTTCTTTATATCCAACCTCATATATAAATGTATGTATCTAAATGACGATAAAATATTGGAGGTTAAAATTGTTTCCCTCCGGCTGTTTTGAAATTTAATATAAACAACAATATGACAAAATCGAAGTTTATTTTTCTTTTGTAATTTGTTGATCGCTGTCTTTCTGCTCCATAATAGAATGGAAATGTGATTTGATTGTTGAAGCTTGTATTGCTAATTATAAAATAATTCTATGCAAATAAAATCATTTTGATCAAAATATATTGAGTTTTTTTTGTTATTAGTTTGTATTTATCTCGTTGTTTCATATCGACTACATGGATAGGACGATAGCGAAAAATAAATAAAAAAATCATATATATGCATATTTTTAAATTTGTTTTCAGAAACTGTTTGTGAAATAAGTATTATTTGAATTTTTCCATCGCTTATTATCATTTTTTCACATTAGAAAGTGGGGTTTTCTTTCTTTAAAGAGAAATTATGCACTTAGAAGATCACGATAAAAGAGAAATAAAAGTATTTGACAAAAAAAAATAAAAAAAAGTACAAGGGACAAATTAATTATTTTATTGAAATTTTATAACTGTGACTAATTTTTTAAGTTAGAAATTTAACAGATGTAGCATGAACAGTGTCGTTAATGTTGATGGTGATCGCACATTTGTCCTGGGCAGTGAAGCAATAAATGAATACAAAGTGTAAAACGATATGATGAAATGGTTACAGTTTAACATAAAAATGTTTCCATAAACTATTCAATCATATATCATTTTGAACGTGTTGATACTATGTTTATTCATTCATTCCGTCGGAATATTTAATTAAGTGTAAGTGCTTATGTTAATTATATACACTGCAAATATTCTGATATCAAACATATAAAGGTTTTAGACCGGTGAGAAAATGTGTGTCCTAGTGTATATCCTAGTACACAAAGATTCATTCAGCATTCATGTGGACCGAGTAATTTGTAAAACTTTCTGTGAATTATCTTCATTCTTGACCAGATATTTTATTTCTCAGATCGATAGTTTAAATATATTTATATACATAACATAAAATTTGGTACCGTGTTTACTTCGTGGTAAATTGTGGATTTACCACAGCTTCAATTCTGAACATTTTACATGACGTTCTATTTATTATGCATTTTGCATCACATCATTTAATATTTGGTTCCTAACAAAAACAACAACTCATGCTTATTATCTGACAATGTGTCTATTCAAAACCTTTGTTGTAGACTATAGCTGTTAATAGGACATTAAAGTCAAACAAACGGAACAAAATCATAGGTTTGTTTATTAAGTTAATATGGAGCATAGCGAAAAATCTCATTTTTTTAAAGGAATGAAATGCGCATGTTTTGTTTATCAAATAGTTCGTATATTATTCATCCAGTATGCACAGACAATAATAGTTTGAAATTTCTATATCACGAATGATGAAAATGGAGGTGATGGACTTTCGAAAATGTGAATTAAACATATTTAAAAATTGTACATTGTATGGAACTAGCGTAAACAACGCATTACCCATAGAAGAAATATAAAATTTCTATGATTGTCAAAACATAAACGTATTCATACTTTTTAAACATAATTTCTTATAAGTTAGTTTTGAAAAATATAACTAAAGCATAATCAATTTAATAACATATTAGAGTTAATGCATTCATAAAATGAGAGAACAGCTTGAACGTTTTTAAGTAAACAAAACCAACATTGATATTTTGATTATGTAAAAAAAGAAAAGAAAAATGGTGATCAAAGCTTTGTAAAGGTATTTTTCAGTATTAAGTTGATCTTGTGAAATACGGTTATATCTTTGAAAGATTAATGGAATCTAAAATAGGATACACACACGGCCCTAGTTTACCCTGTGATGTGTGTGTGTCGTGCGTCTTACACGTGCTGAATTCTGTCTTTAATAGTTCGTATTTCATAGAAGAAAATAGGTTCCCAATTTATTTCAAAGAAAAAACCAGGACCACGAAGAGAGACTCCAGCCGACAACATTTAAATCTGGTATCGAATATTAACTTAATGGGGCTGTTGAGATCAAACTTCGTTTCAATTGGTAGAAAGTAATTAATCTCAATGAGAAAATGTACATGTGTGCCTGTCCTTCACTGGCTGTTCGTCTGTGTTTGTGAATTTCTTATACTTACTATGGGATCAGTCTTTATCTGCACTGACTTGGAAACAATAAATCTCAATTTAGAGTCATCGTGCATCTGGCCTGGCACAGAAACGTCTTGTTCTGAAATACGCACAAATCGCTTATGTCAGTGCCGCCTTCGTCCTGTAACATAGCTGCTCTAGAATGGGTTATGTAACATCGAAATTAGAAACGGCTCCAATTAGAAACCAATTAATGTAAAGGATAGTCACTTATGATTTGCCATTTTCTTATGATTAGCATTTAGTTCGCTATATTTCTCATGGCTTCATAATTTTTGGATTCGTAGTTAAGGTAAATCATATATAATTATTTAATGAAAACCATCAGTCAAACAGACCATTAACGTTTAGGTTTATTTTTTGCAATTCATCAAATAATCTTCCCATGGCCAACTTTCAACGGTTTTATCCTTAACCGCTTCATTTGTGCAAGATAACTAAGATCGTAAAATATCTTTTTATAAATACAGCTAATTTATTTTGATGTAGGGCCATATCTCGATTTTACATCAGAATAGTTAAAATAATTGTGTCATCATGTTAATATTTAGCATATTAATGATATGACTTGTTATTTTAAGTGATATGCATTAAAATTGTTTAAACTTTTTGATAGACATAACCTTCACAATGTTCAAAAACATTGAATGTAAACATTCCGAGGCCATTGAACAACTTTTCCTAATTTTAACTTGTTTATTAACAAATGTGCGCATTTTTTCTTATTTCAGTTAAATACATTTTCTTTGTGGATATCCCTACCATTTGCTGGAGTTTATTATAGCCATCAAAAAGAATATTCCCATTTATTGCATGAAAAGGGGCCTTTAAAACGGTCAAAATTGCATAAAAATGTTAATAAATAATACTGTTATACTTGTGTTCCACTAAATGTTTTGATGAAAGTGCTATATCTAAGAACTCACTAACACACTGACTTTGCAAGAGCGAAATATATCTATGCTTTATAATGGTGAGAAATTCAGTTAAGCTTTATTTTAAAAAGGCACTCTCCGAATTGTATATCTAATATTAATAATGAATAACTGAATTACCTGCTAACTTATACGGATATCATTTATGTAAGATAATATAAAAATAGTCTGACAAAAACGAACATTGATTTTGCATCAAACAAAGATTACATATAACAAAAACATTAATGTATTTTCTTAGAAATTTAAAAAATTAAGAAATAAATGAATTAGACACTAATGTGCACGTGGTGGACCTGCTATTATAGACCGAAATGCTGTGATTAGAAGAACGTGTCACGACTGTAATTTTTCTTACTGTTTTTCTTCTCTTGATGCTCAATTGAAATCTTTAAAAAAAACTTAAAGAATAAACAAAAGAAGATCCTAAAAACCGTTTAGATGCAAACATTCCATTTAAGAATTGATCTTACCACAGAATATTTATCTGACAGGTTATTAATAATGTAAAATACAGACTTCTGTCAGAAATAAAAGATTATCATATAAGCATCCATAATGGATATAGTTGCGATTGACGTAAGGCTTAACAATGGTTGATATTAAGAAAACCCTAAAGTATCAACTAATTGACGTTGTAAAGAAATCTTCAGAGGAAAGAATGATTGAAGCGAAAACCAATCTACCCCCATTTCCCATGCCAATAATGACGTTGGAAACTGTCACCATTTGAAAAACATTGTAAAAAATGTATTTTTAAGTATCCAATAAAAAGATCATTTCGTTCAAAACGATAATTAACCATTTTGTCTCGTCATAAAAAGCAGACAAAGTGAATATGCGTCTGTGCGAATTTATTGTTGTATTTTCTTTCGCACCTTATAAATTATGGAATGCAATTTGTATGATCAAAAGTTCAAAGAGTTTTATGTTTTCTTAAAGGATTCAACAATGTTACGTCTCCGGGTTTTTTTAAACAATAAATGACAATACACTGAGTTACTAGTCATTTAATTCTATTATTTAGGTATAGACTACATTACGCTATGACACTTCGGAATCATCAAATGTATCTACTTCACTCAGGAATCGTCATGTACCAAGTTAGCCATGAAGTCGGGCTGACGGTGTCAAATCCGTGCGTACACGTGAACGTCCTGATCGTCGCCAGAGTACATTGTCAATACCTCTTAAATAGCATCCTATTTCATTGAATTAAAGCTCGGTGTATCACACTACAACTCGTCTTGTCCTATTCTCTGTCAAAAATACGTGACTTTTATAATGTATTTTTAATGAAAACAGTCATATTTTGCTCTAGATATTCTCTAACTCATTTGAAATATCATATAACAAAAAATGTCCTATCTTTGTTATAATTGATATACAAGAGAGGATGTTGAGATAAATATTTATTGTTAAATATTAAGCAGACAATACATATCAAAAAGATTAGAAATATATAATGTTGAATGTATCTGAAGGCACCTTTTAACGTTTCTATCTGTATTTAATCGCAATATACAAAATAAATCTGAAATATCAAAGAAGTAAAATATACATATTTACCTAGTGCATAAGTATTCAAATATATATTAAACAATAAAAAGTTGATGTCTGTTCATTGGTATTAGATATATGAAATACCATAATTAGTTCATTGGAATTGTGGTTGGTGATTAATATAGACTCGTCACCTAAGCTTGATGCTGCAGAAATAAGTAATACAATGTTTACTTAAATTCTAATATGTTTCGTACCTGATGCCCGTTTCGAAGATTAGAGTTATAAATAGCAGTATTCATATATTAAGAAAATCAAGGTCCCTTGCGTCTTGTTTTTAGTTTCTGAGGCTGTTCATTATTGCAAATTTTGTGACGATTTTGAGTTCAGAGGTTTTGTTTGTGTGTTGAGGATATATTTTTTTTCTGATTCTCTTGAGCCCATTTACTTGGCATAGCATGCACAATATATGCACACACTGGTTGAACAACCTACTAATTAATGAAGATATTGTTAATGTAGACAACAATAAGTATTCGTAACGAAGCACGGTAAGACGTGCATGTATAATTATGATAAACTAAGAACACCTGTGTATATCTACGAACCTTATAAAATCTCGATAAGTCTGATATAGGACGTCTAAAGCTACATATAAAATCTCGATAAGTCTAATATAAGACGTCTAAAGCTACATATAAAATCTCGATAAGTCTGATATAAGACGTCTAAAGCTACATATTCAACTGTTATATGGCCAGCCAAACTTATCCTATACCGCCTCTCTAAAGCTATCACATGTATATATGCAGCCTCATTTGTCTCAAATCACCTGTCTACAGACATCACATTGATAACACAGGTTAAATTTAAATATCACCTTGCTATGGCTATCACCTTGCAATACCAGGTCAAACTTGCCTTAGAGCACCTGTCTATTGCTTCCACCTTGATATAACAGGTCAAAGCCTTAAATCACCTGTCAATAACTATCACCCTGATATAACCTATCAAACGTGCGTTAGATTACCTGTCTGTAGGTACCACATTGATATAACAGGTAAAAACCTTCAAAACGCACCTGTATATAGCTATCTCCTCGATATAACAGGTCGAAGTGTTAGATCACCTGTCCATAGCTATCGCCTGAATATAACAGGTCAAATTTGCGTTAAATAACCTGTTATTGCTATATTGTGCTATCACCTTAATATAACAGGTTAAATTTGCCTACGATCACCTGTCTGTAGCTATCGCCTTGATATAACATATCAAACTTGCGTTATATCACCTGTAAATAACTGTCACCTTGATATAACATATCAAACTTGCGTTGTATCACCTGTCTATTGCTATCACTTTGATATAACATATCAAACTTGCGTTATATCACCTGTAAATAACTGTCACCTTGATATAACATATCAAACTTGCGTTATATCCCCTGTAAATAACTGTCACCTTGATATAACATATCAACCTTGCGTTATATCACCTGTCTATACCTGTCACCTTGATATAACATATCAAACTTGCGTTGTATCACCTGTCTATTGCTATCACTTTGATATAACATATCAAACTTGCGTTATATCACCTGTCTGTAGCTATCGCCTTGATATAACATATCAAAATTGCGTTATATCACCTGTCTATAACTGTCACCTTGATATAACATATCAAACTTGCGTTGCATCACCTGTCTATTGCTATCACTTTGATATAACAAGTAAAACTTTCGTTAGATCACCTGACTTTATTTATCTCCTTAATATTATAGGTTAATCAAACGATCACAGTTTTGAAGCAGTATATTACCTTTCTATAACTATCATATTTACACAACTATGGTCAAACTGAAAGCAATAAGATGTATTTTTCGAATATTCCAACCTATGGCATCTTAAAGTCAATATCAGCAAAACTAAAATCACGGTATTTGGTAGAAAAAAAATTCCTGGTGGCCTTAATTTTACATACAACGGTACTGTTATAGCAATAGCTAAGGATTTTAAATATATTGGGGTTTATTTTATTAAAACTGGTTTGACACAGTTTGATATTAAACAACTGTATGGTAAAGGTTTAAAAGCATTGTATGGTGCTATTTCCAAATGTAGGGATCATAATTTGTCAATAGATTGTCAACTTGATATATTTGACAAAGCCATCAAACCTATTGTTTTATATGGATGTGAAGTTTGGGGTTCGTTTACATTTAAAAATTTGCAAACACATACCTTATGTTAAAACGTCTACACCGAACTTTATGATATACGGAGAACTTGGAAGGTTTCCACTAGATATTAATGTCAAAGTAAGAATGGTTGGATTTTTGGCTAAATTGACAAAAAACAACCAGAATAAATTAAGTAATAAACTATTAGGAATTTTATCAAATAAGNTCTGTCCGAATGATAAACCCAATCAGTTTTTGCCTTTATATATAGATTTTTTCAACATCATTCTCAACACTGGGTTAATACCCCAAGAATGGACAGTTGGTATTATTAAACCTATATACAAAATAAAGGTAACCAGGGCGATCCGGATAATTATAGGGCGATAACTCTGGTGTCATGATTGGGAAAAGTTTTTACCTCTATAATTAATGGTAGACTAACAAAATTATCTGATTAGATAAACCTGATATCCTCCGCCCAAGCGGGATTTCGAAAGGGATATTCCACTAATGAAAACATTTTTTATATTGCATTCCCTAATTTCTTTATATTTTTCAAAGGGTAAAAAGTTATATTGTTCATTCGTTGATTTTAAAAAGTCCTTTGATACGGTGTGGCGAGCAGGCTTGTGGAGAAAATTACAAAATAGTAACATTACGGGCAAAATATTTAAAGTCCTTTATAATTTATATCAAAATACCAAATTACGCGTAATTAATGGCAATGATACATCCGACATTTTCATTCGCAGTGTCGGGGTAAAACAAGGAGAAAACTTATCGCCATATTTGTTTTCCCTCTTTCTTAACGATCTAGAGGATTTCCTCAATCAACGTAATGTTTCTTGTTTGAATGAAGTGTATGCTCTTAGTGAACAAAATTTAGGTTTGTACTTAAAACTGTTTATTATGTTATATGCTGATGATACAGTGCTTTTGTCAGAAACACCAGATGGCCTACAGAACACATTTAAAGAAATACCAAAATTATTGTAATGTATAGAAATTAACGGTTAATACACAAAAAACTAAAGAAAAAGTTAAAGAGACCATCATTTTTCGTTAAAAAACGAGATTTTAGAAATACAAGATTCGTACCCATAACTTGGAATAATATTAAACTACAATGGTGTTTTTACAAAAGCCAAAAGTAAACTAACAGAGCAAGCAAAAAAAGCTTGATATGCATTGTATATTAAGATTAGAAATATTTCCATTCCTGTAGATCTTCAACTGAAATTATTTGATGCACTTGTGTCACCTATTTTATTATAAGGATGTGAAATCAGGGGCTATGAAAATACAAAAAGTATCGAAAAGAACCATTTACAGTTTTGTAAGGAAATTCTGAACATTCGGAAGAGCGCCCCAAAGTATATGGTACATGGTGAGTTGGGAAGGTATCCCCTAGAAATTGAAATCAGTGTTAGAATTATTATGTTCTGACATAAGCTTATGACGGGGGGATCAAAAGTATCTAGTGTAATGTATAAGTGAATGTATAATTTGCACCAAAATTCCGTATTAAGTTTTAAATGGTTAACGTATATACAAGATATTTTAAACAATACTGGATTTGATAATTTATGGACTTTCCAAATATCATGTGCAATTAATAGACAATGCTTGAAATCTATCATTAAGCATAGAGTATGCGATCAATTCATTCAAAGTTGGTTTCACGATGTTGAAAACTCCTCACAAGGGCAAGTTTACTCCTTATTCAAATATCAGTTTAATATTGAACCATATCTTTTAAAGCTTACTCGTAATGAACGAAAAGTAATATGTAAATTTAGAACATAAAATATAAAAATTTCTATAGTAACAGGAAGATGGAATAGAGTCTCACGCGAGGAAAGGTTATGCTCCCTATGTAATAACTGTGTTGGGGGCGGATACCACTACTTATACCAATGTACTAATGTATCTGTTGTAGCTCTTAGACAACTTTATATACAAAATTATTATTATGTCAACCCAACTTATATCAAAATGAAAGGAATGTTCTCAATATATAACACGGTACTTTTAGAGGAATGAAGCTACTTAATATCTAAAATAAGTTAGCTAAAATAATTATTGAAATGGGTTGTTATTTTATAATTGTACCATGTGTCATAGTATGTGTGTACTATGTCCTTCAATGTATAGTTAAGCATTGAACTGTTTTTGTATGGTATTTATGATCTATTTGAATGACACAGCTTTGCAAGCAAACAACATAATGCGCGCTGTCGCGTGCTGATTGGCAAACCAAGTACTACTTTGAAAATTTTAACAAACACTTCAATTTTATTCCACAATTCAGTATCAATACAATTTCGTATGATTTGTCTATAGGGTGATTTAAGTTTATCAATAGAATTCTGAGCTGAAAGTTAGATTATAAATTGTTCCGATTTTTCCAAGGAACAAATTTCGCGCATGGATAAATACAGTGAACACCGTGAATCCGACCTTGACCTCCACGAGGGAGTTATTTTTGGAAGTTAATTAGAAAGTTTCTCTTTGCTCATTTTGTGAAGAATCCAGACGTGAATTTATTTGTTGATTGCATGGGAATCAGACTACAGTCGGTAGATTCTATAACAGCCTCGTTATTTGACATGTCGTGGTTAGAAACTGGGAAAACCGTGGCTGCGAGACGCGTGAAACGGATATCGTTTGAAGTGAGTGATATTGCGACGGAGCACAGGGGTTCGTTACAAATGTCTGAAATGTTTATGTGTGGTGTGGCTCATATCAGTAGGTCTGTAACATATTTGTCAGTAGGTCTATAAAATGTGTATTTCAGACATTTGTAACGAACCCCTGTTGATCAGTGCAGTGTAACAGACGATATTTCTGATAAATTGCATGAGTGTTAAAATTGTTTCCATTGCCGACATTGGTGATTTCTACCGATGTGCATTTTGTACGATATTGCAGGCATTGGTCTTGTTTTTGTTGTAATAAACGTATTTTTATTTACTTTTTTCTTTTGCAAATAAATTTACAATGACATTGTCAAGTCTCACAATGCCCTGCGATATTTCAGCAGCCGTCATGTTTATTTACATTGGATAATGTAGTTCCGGTCAGTGCAGTATTGATGCCCTAAGAATTGCGTCTCATGCTGCATGGTAATTAAAGTCCCACCAACGACACAGATTTCAAAGAGGCTATAAAGTGACAATGCCATGCAAATGTAAATATTATGTAATGTGTAACCTCTTGTTTCGCACGTATACGTGTGGCGTGAGTGTAAAATTAACACTTGAAAACTTGAAACTTGGTAACTTACCTGTGTGAAAGTTTCCTGTCATATTCGGTCTTTGCGTATTGCAGAGTTATCTTCTCTTGTGAGCAGGTATTGATTGTTACGTCATTTGTTTGTGAGAGAAACGTCATCAATATTTGTGAAAACGACGTAGTTTTCTCACACAAACCAATGACGTAACAAGCAATACCTGCTCACAAGAGAAGATAACCCTGCAATACGCAAAGACGGAATATATCTATTAAATATGTCTATAACAAATAATCGTAGTTTCTCCTCGAACATTATCTGTCTTCATAGACAGATTTGATTATACCCTTCTAAGCTTGAAATAGTTTCTAAGCAAATGACAGCATACTACTTGTGTACCTTTCTCGGTGGGAACGATGTTGAATGTGATGAAACTAATCCACTAAATACTTCAAACTTTTTCTGCTTTTCTTACGCTATGAAGAATGTGTGTTATGACGCTCCGAACATATCTAATGCAATAAAGCCACATGGTTAATCAGCAATCATGCAAAGGCAGACACGTCTTTTTATATTTAGATCTGAAATTTGCCCAAAATAGAGATCACCTGGTGCTTTTAACTAGAGACTCAGTAGTCTGGTGTTCTACTAACCCAGAATAAATTCACTATATAATATCTGTATTATGTCAGCCTTAGAACATGGAATCAGATTGCCATACTATCTCTATATATTTATGCCATGATTGATATAGGGTAATACCGTTGGTTCCGAAAGTTATCATGCATACCAGTATCTCTTAATTTTGTCTGTCCCATTTTATGCTAGATAAAAAATAAAAAATAAAAAAAAAATATAGGCGCACCGATGAAATCATACTCCCTTTTGGAATGATGAGTTAAGAAAACCACAGTATGTTAATACATTTAAAACCAAAAACAAATCACCAGTTGTCAGTTTCAATATTCCAACTCTCCCCAACAAGGAGACTTGTCTAAATATAAGCTTGGGCGCATACTTCCATAGAGCGCATCAACCAGGCAATCTAATCAAGACAATAACAGGCTTAAAATACCAAATATCCCCGTTGACAACATGCAACAAACGAAATACTGATTTGAAATAAAAGTGAGTTCAGGATCACAAATAGCAACTGCAGAAACACGGTCTCATTAATGAGGTCATCTAAAACCTGGTTGTTGCCTTGTTCTGATTCAAATAAACGCATATTCCATTAAAGTAACACACACACACACAAACATAATATAAAATTATGTTGTAAAACCATTGTCGCTTACGCATATATATAGACTGTCGTCATCATGAACTGATATATCGGTTTCGACCACGATAAAAGACTTGTCCACTATATTTTCAGTCGTCGGTGACCTGCATGCATCCCTGAATCCGACGGAAGACACAAGGAGTGCGGCCACACGTGGTGCAGGAAAAGCTTGCTCTTCCGAAAAATCTGGTCTAGCGTCAATTCTTACTGGGGTAAGAATGTCTACTTTCTATTAAATTTTCTCTAAATTCCTATTATATAAACTGTATTTATTTTACAACAATTATGAAACAAGTTATTTCAACTCATATTGATAACTGTTGGTCTTAATGTGGGAGGAAACCAGAGAACCTGGAGAAAACCAATTACTCGGGCAGGTGACCTCGTGAAACTAACCCCTGCCATCTTGTTAAAAGTCAAGTGCGCTATCCACTACGCCACCCGGTCATCCCATCGCAATTTCTGTTTATTTATTTTTGAATTTTTGAATTTTGTTCCTCTGGTTGATTTGTTTAGTATGGTATTTTTTATTTTGTTTTTATTTGTTGTGACATTGTAAAGGTTTAAGGATAAACTATAAGTTATTGTTTGGACAATTTTGCGTATGCGAAACACCTTGTTATCTTGTCTCATTATTCGAAAGTAATTGATCTGATTTCTCGCTCTGTGCTTACAAAATGAAAACGGTGAAATAAATTCATGGTGCATTTAGCTTGCAATAATCGTAAGAAATGCTACTCACACAATTGCTACATTTCCAAACGTATAAATGAAATATAGGTTATGTTTCCATTCGTTATTTTACTTTAAAAAGGTTCTATTTGTGACATTTTATAATATAATAGCTTTTAAAATCACACTTTTGTTTGATCTTATTTCAATTTCGTACTATAAAATATAAATCAGGAAACTTCTCTGTTTCGGTCGTTGCGTCGAGATCCGTACGTTTAGTGTCAGACTTCGCATTTTTCACAACTGTATTATTATGTTTGCTGCAATACAAAGTTACCAGCTTCAGCAACAAAGGGAAGCAACTCTATCAGTTTTTCTGCACTAGTACGTTTTTGTTCGATAAGCGCAACGCAGGAGTGTTTTATGGCTATTTCAGACAATACAGCAAATACAAGCATTCAAGTGAAGTCATTCATTTGATTTCATTTGTTTTATTGAGCTATGAAATCGATCAATTTTACAATTTTATCATATTTTTATCGTTCTTAAATTAATTAGAAAACAACATGGTTGAATTAATTATTACGTAAATTGAGCGCGCTGTCGACATAGTTTCTAAGGATAATAAATCGAGCCATCCCAGCACTTAGCTATCAGTAGGAGCACATTCCATAAAGCATAACGCAGCCTCTACGTGATATCATCACAAATAGCTTTTGTCTGAATACCTTAATTTACAATTTATTTAAACGTAAATCAGAACGTCAAATCAAGGTTACATATTATACATATTCTGAAGCCTAAAGCGACGCCGGCACGTTGGTATAGTTGCACGTCCGTTCGTCAAATTATTCATACGTTGATAAGTTTTATTTGGTGCTTTGAACGGAGTCGATTTGATAACGCCTGATTGAAATCGCCTTGCCAAGCAGAAATGATTATGAAATGTTTCTTTGGGGTTTCGTTAACGTTCTCCATTTCTATCTTTGAGAATGTAACATTACTTATATTTATATATTAACTTTATTTATTTTATAACAATTATGCAACAAGTTACTTAACATTTTATTAATCACTTTTGTTGGCCCATATGTTAGTGGGAGGAAACCGGAGTATCCGGAGAAAACACGTGGTTGGCCAGGAGGCCCATACCTTTTCACGATCGGGGAATAGAACGTCGGCCGCTTTGATGAAAGGCGGGTGTGTTTTCAACTGCGCCACCCGACTACCCATAATGGAATAACTTATATTTGACACATTATACACAGTATACATAAGGACAAAGAATAAACATGAAAAAATACAGAAACAAAAACACATGTAGAACTGGTATGTCACATTCAGGAAGTCGTGTAATCATGACAGACACTTAACTCTCATGGTCAGAAATCAGGTTATGAAAGCGATCATAAGATTTTGAAGTATCTTAGGTTAGAAAACCATGGTTAAACAACGATTCAATCAGCAGGGCGCCTCTGTCTGGAAAATCATGATATTAAGAATACACAATGAGTAGACTATTACATGTTTGATGGGAGGCTGATAAGTATGTTACAACTGGGAAAAGGGACGTTAACGATCTATAACCTTAATGACTGCATCTGTATCATTGCGATTGGTAGTGACGTACCGTTATTGTCCGTTTTGTTAATTATTATCAAGATATGCAACTGATAGAGAGGAGTGGAATCTGCCATAAATGTCAAACTATTGACAATACTATGATTGAGATGCAAACAGTTTTCGAAATATAGTTATATATATGGGCAATGTATAAGAATAGAATATATTTTCTTGGGAGGGACGTGGGGGGGGGGGGGCTATTTTAATTAATCTACTGACGGGAGATACAGTGTAAATCTCTGCGATTTGACATACGTTTTCGAATAACTTTATACATATCCACTGGATGTCGATATTTCTGCATCAGATGATGTTAAATACAATTTGATCGTTATTTAACATGAAATCCACTTCTTCCAAAACAGTAATGAAGATGGCGCCGTTATGTAGTGGACAGCATTTTATAACAATTTCCGAATTTGATTATTGGACTTATTGTATCGAGATTTGATTCCTCTGAGCTTGTTAAACATTTGATCAGAAGTGAAAACAAGATGTGCAACTTACCATATCACGTGTTGTTGTTGACGGATTTAAATTAAAGCAGACGGTTTACTGATTTTATTTCTAAAAAGTCACGTCTGGTCCTATTGTTTTACGTAAAAATAATCTGCAGAAATGCAGCAAGTTAAAAATAATGTCTGAAATAAAAACTATTTTTCGTTTGTTTAATGATGTAGAAGGTAATGTCCATTTAAACTCAAACCTAAACGTACTGCATAACCTTTCAAAAATGGTGGTTTCACCTGGTGCATTTTGACCAAACAAGGGCAATAACTCTCGTTTCTAACACTTACAGTTAGAAATTGCTTCATTATAATCTTAATATTCTAAACAATTCTTTTCATTTGATCATTAATATTTACATCAGAAGCCCCCAACAACCCTTGCAATCAACCCCCAACCCGACCCAACCCAAAGCGCGTTTTTTTTTTATATATATCCTGCCATTGCTGTTTCCCTCTGGAAAACAATAACAATCGTCTTAATAAGCTATTTAAACAGGATCTCTCTTCCTTTCTGTCTAACACCTTACCGGAAATGAAAGGTTGTAATACAAAATTTAAATAAAAGAAATTTTAATGCATGCTACATTTAATGTTCATATCAGAAGCTTATCAAATGTGAAATGGCCACTTACAATCAAATCGTCCAGCGACATGAGTAATGCATTTTTTTGTAATTTACAACAATTTGCCACTAATGGACATCCATGATCAGGTGTTAGGTAGCTGGCGACAGATGGAATATTACAAACTCACCAGGCCTTATCCAAATTATAATCGCTCTCAAGTCAAAAAAATATTTTTAGACAATAATTGCATAATTTCATAAAGGACATTTTCATAACTTTCCGAAACGTCAAAAGATGTCATCTAATGGCTAACGGATATGCTTGCTTGATTCTCAACAGAAATTACTGTAACGAATCTCCTTAGCGAAATAAAGCTTTTTACCTTAATACAAAATATAATATTTATTGAAGCCCTATGTTCTGTTGAGCCCCCGGGTCATGATGCGTTTTAAACACAAGGAAGATAGATGATGACTGCAGTAGCAGGGTTTAGCGGATATGTTTCCAAGATCATGTAATCTCTCGTGAGTATGCTGTCTTACTGTTTCAGAACGATATCTGAGCGATTCCAGATCACGGAATGTGTATGATATTGTAAGAATATCGCAGATCAAAGGCTTATACACAACATAACAACGTCTTTAATTTGTTCAGCGCGAGGAACACCGAACGGCATCCGTTAGATGAGAATTACACAGATAACTGAAAGATGAAGTGCAAGTAGGCCCTTGTGTAATCGCGTTCCATGCACGTTTCTTCGTCCCTCGTCATTTTGTGTACACTTTATATACAACATTGATTTACTATCAAATTGAAAACAGATCTGTCATCGTTCATAAAACCTTTATATTTTGCACCGACTATCGGCGCTGGCCTATTGTCAGAATATGTTGGCACTCAAATCGAATTATTTCGGAGATTTTATTTTTTATAAAAAAGTGCAAATATTTAGCATATGATAATACAACGTATAACAAATTTCATACGTTTTTGATGTTCTCGTAAAAATGTTACCTCCTGTTAATTAATAAATAACTTCCGCCCTGTATCTTCGTTGTTCCAAGTGGCGCGAGTTAGCAGCATATTATCATCAATAGTTGATACATGTACTTGTCACTAATGTGTTTAATTTCTATTTATAAACAATTTTTAAGCGCAGGCTCCAGTTACACAAACCATATGAACATGTCGAACATAACGATATGACAACGAAAATTTGTCACGTGCCGCCAATTCGTACTGGTGTATGTGACGCTTGAAACTCCACTTGAAATTAATCAAGGTGGGGGGAGGGGGAGCTGGGCTGGAGTAAGTCGCACAATAAGACATATTCAATGGCTGAAATGATTGCCTAGTTCTAAGGATGTAACACAATGTTTAGGTGCAACTATTGGTCTGTGAAAAGCGTGAATATGTATTTATTAGCAGTAATAGGCGCTTCATGGAACAAATACACAGGTCGTGAAATGTTCATACCAGTATGTTAATTGAAAAGAGATGACACAGTCCTACATGTTTGGGGAAATTAAACAAAAATGCCGTGTCCCGTTGCGTGAATATATACAGCAACTCATGTTTCTCTATTGTTCTTCTGTGTCTTTTGTTTAGGGGACGTTGGAAAAACCAAACTTGATCTATAACCCATATCACAACACTTGGGATACATGTAGTATCTTTTCTCTATTACCTTTTCTGGCACCTGTCTTTCAATGACATCAGCTTATAAAAGGACGTACAACTACGAACAAACAAAACTATCTGTCCATCCGTCCCAGGTGACATAACGCCGGCTTTCCCTTATAGGATCATTCGGCCTTTTGACAAACATTTAAGGATTAAATCCTGTTTTATTGAGGTTTATGGGGTATAAACCTCAATGGGTCTTGAGACAAATGTTATGAACTGCGAAGAGTTATACCCCATGAACCTCAAAAAAAACAGGAGTCTATCCTTGTATTTACATTCAGTGCGATATTGATATTTTTGGGATAATTTTTACCGTTTTTAAAATATCGGTCTTGTGCAAGTCTAACACCACACTCACTGTAAGATGTCGTCCAGGTTAGATGAATAACTTGTTTACATTGATTACAGCAACAACAAAAATAAATAAATAGATTAAGATGTAAATTAGTTTTCTTTAACTCAATTAAAAACTTCTGACAAAACCCCACACTAATCTGTTAATAGAACTACTTCCCGCGCCTCGCGGATTAACAGATTAATCAGGTTGATAATATGATGTATCAGGCTGATGTATTCATACAAACAACTGAAAAGTTCATTGAAAACTAATTTCAAAATGCTTAGTTGGTATATTTAGTCAAAGTTCCGTAGAAATGTAGATATTTAATAATAAACTTTTTTACCAAAGTAATAGTAATCAAGTGCCGTAGTTCACTTCGTTGCCAATATTTCCTTTTAGGGTGAAGAAGGGGACGTAACTCTGAATTGTTACGGGTTTCGTCTGAAAGGAATACCTAGGTTTTACCAAAGTATACGTTATCGTGGTGACATGTTATATTTCAGAGAGAGATATTGTAATCAGTAAAATGGTTAAAGGATCAATGAATTATTTTATATATCCAAGTCATGAAGATAGAGTTTCTCTAATTAAAAGTTCGTGGAGCATGACATGTAACGGGTTAATGAACATGTTTTTTTTTTAATTGTTTAATTAATATATAAAATTTATCATCTTTAAGTCTACGATAATCAGCTAGCTGATTGGTATTAAAAACATCAACTTGATTAAATTGTCCGTTCATTGATCATATATTATTAAAAGGATCTTGTTATTATTTAACATAAACTTAATGTTCAGTCAATATATCACAACACGTGTAATTAAATTTTACGACATATTCGAACGACCATTTATTTTGATATTTAATTCTAAAATATACAATCGCTACAGATCGTGAGGTTTATAACATATTAGATATTTATTTTTATTTTTAATTTCGTGATATATAACTTAAGCAGAATATTGGTTTTCTCGTTATTTCATTTGATGATAGTCGTAACGTTCCGAAAAAAATAATTAATGATTTTGTATCATAAACATGTCGTTTCAACTGTAATTTATGTCATGTTAATTAGATCTGACTATTGAAGTTGATCAAATAGCGTACATAATACTTGGGCATTCATTCTAGAAAGATTACAGGTTTAAATTTTACATACAAATTACAGTGATAAATTTACGTGGAAACCTACCTATGATTTATTTCCAATATTGCGTAACTTTGAACCTATATATCACATAGTTTATTGGCAGTAAATTGGTAGGTAAAGCCACCGAACCCCCGTACTCCTTAGAAAGGCGTCGATACTAATCTGACGGTCCTATATAATTATGATATGTATCAATTTCTTAATAACATGGTGTTGTATCAACAGTCTTGTTTGTTTGCCTAGTTTTTGTAGACCATGCTGTTGGACCAGTGGTCAATGTGTGGTCCGCTATTGTCCGAAGTGTCTAAACCCTATTCTTCAGTATTCTTAACAAAGTGTTTGTCTTCGATGAAATCTTAGATAAAGCTTGCGCTGCCTTCGGTCAGCCTTTGGTCATCGTTTGGTCAGTGTTTGACCAATGTATGCCACCGCGGTGTGGTCAATTGTCCGAATTGACCAGCACACAGCCACTGGCTAAAGGTGTTCCTTAATAGCCTTTCAGTAGGTCATAAAAATTACTCGGCCATTGTCCAGTTTGGCATAAACAGTTAATCACAGGGTTGTTTAGATCTTCCCCTGTTTCCGTGTGTCCGGTCGGCTTTTCGGCCATTAGACAGGTTCAGGGAGTCTAGTGTTTTGGAGAACATTATCGTTAATTATCACTGTCCGAAGACCTCCAAATCCCTCTGAGGGCTGCGGTTGCGCAAGAAATGGCCTTCCTGCCCCCTTGTCTACATAGAAGACTACCTTTGGCATTTTGAATTAATGTCCGTAACTTTTGAATCCTTCGACATGACAAATCTAAAACTTTTGTCATTAACGAAATTTGCATGACGCGGCTTTCCTGTAAATGTACAACAAGATATTGTCCTACGGCTTTTTTTTATTTATTCCTTTATTCTGAAATCTGAAACATCAAAATGGGTATAAGATCTGAGACATCTTAATTATGGCTCGGAATAATGCGTCTGATATTTACCAAAGCTTTCATCTTCTGTCGACGTTGTACGGATCAATTTGTGGGAGGTAATTAATTTAGGGTGTTACATACAATTTAAGTGCTTTGAAACTGAAAGCATAACGAAGTATTCTTCTGACACAGACTTTCTAGATATTTGAGAATATAAGAAAAAAAATGAAATTATGAAACATTGATGTCAAAATTTAGAAAATTAAGAGAGAAAAAAAGAAGATGTTTGCAAATAATTTCCGTGGTTTTATCTTACATTAAACGAAGATATGTAATAAACTATATTTTGATCCCTTGCATTTGCTGTGAAAACAAAAAAGTAATGCAATGTTATCGATAACATTGATTTGATTAAAGCCGTTATTTTGACAGATGATATATGATAAATAAGTACTTGATTTCTGTTCTACGACATAATTGATTATGAGGTAGTTAAGGAAACATAAAAACTAAATTACGAGAGAGAAAAAGCATGTTAACCTACACATACGTTTCAATATTTTTAAAGGTGTCGTTGAGAAAAAACAACGTTCTATTCTTGTAGAAGTAATCGCATATATCACCCAAACCATCATAGCAATGTCCGATACTGGCTGTAATAATAAGGAGCGTGTCCGTTGAATGTTAGCACGTTAAGTTTAGCGTACGTCGGGGCACACTTTGCGGAGAGGTGATGAAATGATTGGATGACAGAGATTTATTAAATCCATCGAGACATATAATCGATGAAAACATCAAAACGGTTTTAAGCAACATTCTCATCGACGTTAAAGCTCAAAGACTGGGTATAACTCACTTCCCGTTACCCCAACGGGTCACACTGCAACAAACGGCGGTCCTCATCCTCCCGCTGGTGACCTTTTGAGTGAATTGACGTAAACAAATCTAGAATGTCGGGAACAGATAGTACCACGTATTTATAAGCTTAAAGGCAAGAGCATGCGTTTTTTGAGTGGTTTTTTTTTGTATTAAAATTTAAATAAGATTCTCTTAAAGTTGTTTGAATGTTTCAATCCGAGAAACACATGTTTTGATATCCATACATATTGGATTATACATGTAAGATTGACCGTGGTAATGGACATTAATTGATCAAATATTTTACAAATGTTTAATAGGAATTTGATCAATTAAATGGGATGTACACTTCCGCGAAGTTGTAAAATTTAACACAAGCATTTGTGCATCATTGCATAACGTCACGCCGTACTATACTATTTACATTTGAGGAAAAAAAAGATTGATGCGTTACCGACTCATTTTCATAATTCGATATTCTAGTCATCATATAAAATGAACAAGGGATCATTTTTATTTATCAAGTTTGTTCACATTTATACAATTGTATGTATGTTTAACCCTTAATAACGCGAAACAGTGTCAAACGCGTTGTGTCGATGTAGGCTTCTGGATGAAACAGTGTTGGCCTGAGTTATGTCCCTTGCCGTAGCGGATAGGGAATACCTTTTGTTTTTGTTTTGTGTTCATACAGTTATAAGACAGTGTTGATTTATGCCTAAAACCATACAGATCGTGTTTTATTGCCCCGTTATATGTTCATTCTGTGGTCGGGACATAAATAACCCCTAGTCTGGTCCGGGCCCGTTTGCGTTGTACAAGTATATGCCTTGCAGGGACGGGTTTAACACCTAATAAATGACTAAATTATCTTTTTGCTATAAATTAATTTACATGTATTTGGTACGATTTATTACCAATTTAGGCCTTAAATTACTAACCAAACTAAACCAAGTTATTTATAGGCGAATCGGTTGTGTAAACGATGCATTGAATAAAAATAGAAGATATGGATTGACGTGACGATTAGCATTTGTGTTACATACATTTGTTTACACGTGTGTTGATTAAAGAAAACCAAAATTCACAAGCTTAAATTAGAATTGATAGTTTGTATATTTTTTTTCAATAAAATTGTACATGGCATGTACTCATTTCTATTATCTTTCAATAATCAAAATGTAGATATGGCATTCGCATCTTCTCAGATTATATGGATATAAACTATACAAAATATTTGATCACAATGAGACATCATTTAGCAAACATTCTGAATATAAATGGAAGTGTCTCTATATAAATCCAGAACTAGAAATAAACGCGACAGTATACAAAAGAATATCCAAATGCTTAATAGATATACTTGATAAGAAATGCATACAACATCCATGAATATTCTGACGAGTTGATGGCAGGATTTTATTGCTGTCAATCAAACAAGATGGAAGCGAATGTGAAAGTGACCACAGGTGACATTAATGTGTTATAAGGTGTGAATCTTCATACATTAGTGAGGACCCAGGGAATGTCATCTCACGTCAGCGGACTTACTTTCCGCCGTCCAAATAAATGTCTTCTTTCGAGACGATGATAAATTTAATCAGAAGACCTTGTAAATTATATGAAAACACTTGTGGCATTTGAGGGTGATATATCACCTGTGTTATACATTAGGGACGGTGACAGAGTCAACTCTTTTGTTTTATATATATATACGTAACAGTGTGTGAGGAAGCTATCGCCGGCAAATTAAACCTTAACCGTAGGACAGACATTTTAGAGTTCACGAGAGATCCTCTAAAGGTTTTCGTATTATCTGTCACACAACGGTTTACGAATGCCGTCCTATTTCACATAAAAGACACATTTAATATAAACATGCATCTTAAGATACACCGATCATTTCTTTTCATTCATATTCTTTTGATGAAGTACAAGGGTATCCGAACATGAAACATTCAAATTCATATTGAAGTCTTTGTTGCGTTTTATACTTACAAAGTAATTTGTTGATAAAAACGATATCCAAGTCAGTTTTGTAATCATAGAGTGAAAAAGTGTACTCGCCCATTTCTACAACTGTAATAACTGATTTTTTTAATATACAGAAATCGTATATATGTTTAGGATTTTCAGATTTAATTATATTGATGATTTTTTTGTCTATCTGAATTGTTAATCTGAGATTATATAGTTATCCAATTACATGTACAATGTACCAGTAATATATATATATTTGTCTGTTTTATAGGACCTTGTAGTGTAATGGAAAATGCTTTTAATTTTTAAATACGGCCCATTCTTTCTATATTGATTTTAACAAAGTATTTACTCCCTCAGATTCATGTGTTGTGTCCCTAGAAAATTGTACAGAATGCTTTATGAGCAAACTGAAGGCAAATCGCCAGTTTTGACTCAATTATAACATGTCTTCTTTGTTTTTATCCGCACATACAATTACAACCGTTTGGACCTTTCTCCCACTTGTGGTTATTATATACATTTAACCTTCTTTATTGTTTAGCAGTAATCTTGTCTAAAGTGCAATTTGATACAATAGATGCTTTGTATTCATGCATATAAATTATCATATCAGAATTGTTTGTGTACTTTTAGAGGCAATTGTGGCCGTGTTAATTAACCTAATAAGGGTTTTAGTACATCTGAACTATAATATCATTCAAACAGCAGGAAACATTTCTTATAAAAGCTGTAATGCGTCTGCGAAATCCTTTTATTAATTGTTCCTTTGAAAACATTTAAAAACACGTATTTTTTATTTCATTAATAGCATGACCAGTATGCTGGTTCCCGTACGTCTCAACACCATTGACATATTGATAAATTGTATTGTGGATATGCAATGTTCCAAAGTTTTTCCTAATGGTAAAGGTAATTAAATTCGTCTAAGAGACGAAAGAGGGTTCCGAAATTGATTTCGAATAATTGCATAAAGAATTAATTATTGAAAAGTTTTATACATGAAGCAATCGGGAAAACAATCGCAATTTGTATTCTCACGTTAGACGTCCGTGCGAGAATTCGAGCGTTGTTTTTATTGCGACGCAGTGCTTTGTTAGACAAACCTCGCCATTACCAAGACAACATAATTGTAAGCAATAAAGATTTGCCGAGGGTGTTTTCTTGTCGGTCGTGTTTACCTGAAATAGAACATAAAGGTATCATTAAGGACTTGCTACCATTAAACCCTACGTCATTAGTGCTCTACAAATTATCATTGATTCCCTTACTCATTTAAACTTTGTGAACACCCCATGGAAGTGTGATATTTAATGATTGAAATATGGACCTAGACATTTTTGTTAATGAACTCCGGTCGTCTAGCTTAACGAAGTGTCGCGCTTGCATTTCGGACAAGATAAACTTCGAGTGACATGCATTCACTTCATTAGTTCCAAAAAGGCTACCTATTAAATATCTCATTTGCACTCCAAGAGTCGTCTATTGTCGGTTATATACGGACACGCAAAACCTACAGATCTGTTCACACGGCGCTTCATCCTAGACCTACGAAGCCTAAAGTAGCACACATAATTTATATAGCTGCATACACAAAAATATACCGCTACTCACATAAAGCATACACTTTCACAATGGAAGCACATTGCACGCACAAAGTCGATTGTTGCATACATAAAACCTATCACTGCACACAAAAATCATATAGCAGTACACATATCATAAAGCTGCACACAAAAAAGCCTATAGTTTCATAAACAAAATAAACATCTACACACACACAAAGCCTATAGTTTCATAAACAAAATACAAATCTACACACACACAAAGCCTATAGTTGCAAATACAAAAACTTTACAGGTTCACAAATTGTGTACACGAAGCTTATAACAGTACGTAAATCATAAAGCATCAGACACAAAGCCTATAGTTGAACACACAATGTCCATAATTGTACACAAAAAGTATACAGCTGCATATATATAGGCTATAGATGCAAACCCAATGCCTATAATTGTACACACAAATCCTATATTTGTCCAATCGAAAGCTAAAACTGCACTGTCGCAGCAAGTTGTCTATAACTGAACAAAGCCAAAAGCTGAATATTTCGACATTTTGTTCAAACCAATTCTATGTTATTATTTTAAATGTAGCTGATTAAACCAAGAAGAACATTCTCAGTTCTGGCATTACTGTGTACAAGTACATGTTTACACAAAGGTAAAGTACACAAAGTAACAATCTGGAGAAAAAAACAAAGGAAAAAAAGCGAACAAATTAAATGTATCTTTGACAGGAACTCTCAATTGTACACGATACACTATTTAAGGTATATCCCAAAACTTAATAAACATCGTTTATATCAAATCTAGCAACAATATTGAGACACCTAGCACCTACATATGAATATCAAAACATTAGGTTTCTTTCTTAATTGGGTTTTAACTTATTTTGATTTAATGTTTTAACATTTTGTTATCAGAAATCGGATGTGTATGTTTGGGTCATTGCAGGTAAATTATTTAATGAATAGCTGTCTAAAGAATTATTTCTTTTCATTTGCCTCTTTAGTAATATAGTTTTTCAAATTCAAATTTTCAAGCGATATTTTACCACTGTCCATTTCTTGTAAAAGTCACAACTGACTCCCTATTTTGAGTGGATAAAAGTCATAATTGCTATTTTTCGTTTTTAGAGGCTAATAGTCACAATTATTCATTTCTATTCTGAGGGAATAATTGCACAATTGGCGTTTTCTAATTCGAGACAATAACATTCACTATTGGCATTTCCTATTCTGAAAGAACAACAGTCAGAATTTTCTTTTCTAGGAGAATTGGAAAAAAACAAACAAACAAAAAACATACCTTAGATTAACAAGCATGCATTTGATAAGGATTTTCAAATTGAGTAGCATTGGTAAATAAATAAAAACAGCTATTAGTTAATTTAAAGAAATGTCATAATATGCAGGTGGTATTTGCAATGCATTATCAGTGAACAGTATTCAAGTAAACATGCATCACTGAATTCTGAATCATGTTATAATGAGATAAGAGTAAAATTCCTGACGAGTATATTTCTCCTTTTATCTATTAATGAATGCAACCGACAGCTTACCATTCATTATCCATGCACCACACGTACTGACAATGTCAGCTAATAACGAAAATAAGCAAGAAACTAGTAATGAAGATGTTAAAAAGGTTGTGTATTTTTTAGTTAACGTCAGTGCATTATTGCAATATGCCTGTCCAGGAATATATAAATGTAAGACAAAGAGAAGTATATCACATATTATCTCCAACTGCCTAAACGATATGCGACCTTGTGATATGAGTGGGGAGTTGCTGATCCTGATCGGAAAAATCTAGGATTACCAAAAACAACAAAAAATCCCACATTTTTTGTTATTGATATTACTTAGTTATCAAAACTAGATTGTGGCCATTATTTGTCAGTTTTAGCTTCAATCAAATAGATTTGAACAATCATCACACTGAAGTAGGCTGTGTCCTACGGTATCAGATCCTTCGATTAATAATGATATCCATAGCTCTGTGTAAATCTTTAGTACTAAAACTACAGGGTTAGTTTTGGGTGACAACACTCAAATAACATATAAAACACCGCCCCAGATAGAGCATGTCATGACGATTTCCACAAATGGTTCAAACAACAGAACACACAGAATATAATGATATAAGATATATAAATTAAAATGTGTATGCATTTAGGGTTCCTTTGTGATTTTTTTTTTAATATTTATGAACGTTATCGTAGACCATTATAAAGTGAATGATCCTCAAAAAGAAACAGTGTGTTTTTTTGTTAATAAGCATTTGTGAAAATCGTCAAGATTATTGATAGTATTTTTAAGGATAAGAAGGGCTGTTATGGTTTGTTTTTGGTTTGTGTTTTATTTTGTTTGTTAGTTAGTTTGTACCTGCTGTTGTTGTTACCGGTCCTATTTTAGTCATAGTTGTCCTTTGTGTAGATTGCTTTTTTTCCTTATTTTATATCATGATTCATGTATATGACATGTTTGCAGGATGGTACATAAGAACTCTAGAAGATCCCACTATCACAACTAGCTAAAATTCAGAGAACAACTGTTTTACATTTCACATTCAGCTGTTTCACCTAACAAGATACTTTAAAACATCTAGTTTTACAATAACAACTAAACACATCAACGTTAATTGTTCTATCATAACCACATTATCAATAATAAACAACATTCTACCGATTTTCTACCATCTTTTTATCGAAAACGAACACCAACCCTGCACCATGTTTTGGTAACGATCGTTTATCTTATAATACATATCCACTCATGTTCTCAAAACAGTTTGGATGGTCCATTTATTCTTTCAAATGACTCTTAACCAACCAATGGATTTTCAACTGGAAATTTAAGTTTCAAAACAACATTATGAACTTAGATTGACAGAGCTGATAATCATAAAGGCTTCCATACCTCTGCAATATATATAATTAGAAGTAAGCCTTAATTTTGATATCACAAACACTAGCGTAACTGAGCTATTTTAGCATAGATGGAATTTGTTAAAGCACGTTGCCTTGATTTGAAACTAAACACAATGTAATTTGTATTTTTGAAATTGTGGAAAAGGGTCGATGTTCAACAGGGACATTATTTACCTTTTTTTCATGAAACATTCTTAATAATAACTGATATTGTACAATATTTACATTCTGTATGCTTAGACCCATTGACAAAAATTACATTCATAAATGCATAACACAGGTGTTCAAAGAATCTCAGCACGTGGGAACTGATAGTAACCTGATCACACTGCGTAATAATATACTACAAAAACAACTCACTCGGAACGACCGACCTAGATGCTTAATTCTTACATCTTAAAATATTATTGAACTGTGCTTGGTGAAATATCCACGTATTCACGTGTCCTGTGCTACAAATAAACATTGAATATGGAACTACATTTTGTTGTGTTATTGTTGTTGACGGTTGCTAAGATCTCTCACGATAGTGTCACATTTCCCCGCGAAAAAACACTGTTCTCGCCACTGCGTTGCACCCGTGTATAAGCAGGAACAAACCCTGTTTATTTGTTTTATTCGTTGTTATATCGATCCACTGAAAGGATTCGTCAATGTAAATATAAGGAATGATATTTATTTTTTCAACATTTATGAGGTCATAACAACAATGGGTTTTTGGACATATTTTACATGAATCGCTAACGCGATTCATTCAATATGTCCATAAACCCATTGTTGTTATGACCTCATAAATGTTGAAAAAATAAAAATCATTCCTTAAATGTATCATAGCCTAGCACACACAACTCATATTTATTTATACTAAAACAACTCACCTCGGTCACAATATAGAGAATTAAAATAGAAACTGTGCCTGCTAAGCGTCGATCACCCTACTGGAAAAAATGTGACAAACATTATTTGATTTTTTTTCATAAATTCATCAACTTTGATATAACAATATCAATCATGATGAGTTTTTAAAAAATGGCATATATATTATATTTCGCCCTCTTAAAATGAATTAGTAATATGTGTCATAGTTAATGAATTTGTACTCTGTTGTTATATTGAATAGGATTCCAACCGTCAACATTTATTTAACGTCACACTACATTTATAATACATATTGATTCGGTCTCTAAAAGGTTTGTCAGTTATTAGTTAATATTAATAACTTAGGAAAAAACTCAATTTCTGCTTTACTGTTTTCTATTGAGTTAAGTAGTCAATGTATTACATTCATGCATCACTTACAGATAATGTAATAGTTGCACAATGCATATGCAAGTATAGCTAAAAATTTAACACGTGTGACATAAAAAAGTCAAATGATCTCTCTATTACATTTTTCCTTTTTATTTCCATTTTATTGCCACATAATTCACTTCATATTTCATTTAGGTCAAGGGCATGAGGGTAAATAAGCATCATATATACGTCTGTACGGACGCACGCTCCCCTAGGTAGTATTAAATAGGACAAAGGATTATCACAACGTGATAGGTGTGTTCGATGACGACCCAACACGACCCCGGTAAGTTGGGTTCGAAGAGGACTATCTTTGGAGGCTGGTAGACTTTGCTTCATCGCGTCTCATTATAAATTAATATCAAGCACTCGTTGTCACCACCTAAGGTGTACTGTGTCTATGTTTGGTAATATTTATTTGAACATGTTGTAGCTCCACACCTAAGTACCCGCTCACCCGATTGGTCCACGTCTAGTCGGGTGCTGAACAGATAAAATGAATTGGATGCATGCTATCATCCTTGCCTTTGATGTAATATGATTGATGTTGTGTTGGCACACAACATTTGTTAGCACATATGCATGTATTCATTGCAATACATAAGGACAAGGAACCATTATACCTTGGCCTAATTATATTACACACAAATCATAAGTTAATACAACACTTATTTGGTTCCTGCCGGCATATTTTATATCTTTGTTCTTCCAACATGATATAATGAGTCCTTAAAAACATTTGTCATTTGTCAACGGTTTTCAATTTTGCTACGGTTTGTAACGTCTGTCAGGGAATGAACAAAACGTGTCTCCTGTTCGACAAAAGTTGGTCTATAATCACATTCCACATATATAACTAAGGTCCTTATGCTCACTATCTCATCCTAATGTCAATAAGTTAGACCATAAAGCTTCTATATTTGATGACGCGGACTTACTTCAAGACAAAATGCATTTATAAAGAAGGACTTTGAAAAAATATGGTTGATTTAAATGTTAATGATTTTAAATCCGGCACCATATGTGAGATGGATTTGGATTTTTTGCAAAAAGTAAATGGCAAAATGTGCTTGAATTTCAGTACACGCTTTTGCTATTCATAATGTTTGAAGAATTGGCAATTATTTTCCAACGGTCTTTTTTCGTATAAGAAAATCTCCACTTACATTTCAGAATCATCAAAATCATGCAATCCTGTCACAGTTGCTTATTTCACCTTTGTTGTAAAATGTAATATTTGCTTTTTGTTTTTTATTATCAGTAACATAAATTTAAATAGAACAAATTTGATATATCATACAATTTAAGCATAAAACAAACAACCAGCAAGATAGAAAATGCACAAAAATATCAGTAAAACATTAAATGTCATTATCGTATTTTTTCGGTTATATACTATCATAGATACACATATAATAAGCCTTTCAACTGCGCATAAAACACATCAACATAAGTACCTGAACTGTAGCTAGTTACTAAAATTTTACTGGACGTATCCTAAAATATATATCTCCTAATTGATATTATACCTAACTTTATGCCTGTTTGTTTTGATTGAACATGCGAACTCATCCATTCAAAACGACTATGATTGGTCAGTAATTTATTTGGTAGCTTGTTTAAATGAATATATTAATCTTAGTATCTATATTTTTAAATTATCATTTGATACTTTAAGAAGAAAATATCTTTTCTAAAATAACGATTTGAAAATGACTTTTAAAATTCTTGAGCCTCGTGCGTGTTAATGTTGTGTCCATTCTTAAACATATCTATTTTGAATGTTATTCTACAAACTGTAAACATCACTTTATAATATTGTATCAAGTGCACTTTTACTTACACAACAACACCACATCATTCATCAGATAAACGGACGCACGTAACTGTTTGTTTTGGATTACAAATGTTGTCTACATTGGAAAATATAGCAAAGTGTCAGACATGGTTTTAATGGACATAAGATGATCGTTAATATTTCGTGTGGAAAATATGCATAAATTAAAAAACAAAAACAAATAACATATACTAGTACATTGGCTAATTAATTTTGACTTTCATGTGTACTGAAGTTAACATGAATGACGGTTTAGGTAAACAAATACGTATATCACCAAATGAAACATTTTATGCAGGAGTGCAACATATTACAAACTACATTTATTTATTTTTCTTAGTAATAAATGGATTGGTTCATTAACACTATCATTCTATTTAAAAAAAAAATGATGACATAGATGGAATGTCATGGAAAATATGCATTTACCAAATGTTAAATTTTCACTTAAAGTACACTTTCAATTTAGGTCTTTAAATCACCATAGTAGTTATTTTATGTGTTTGCTTAACATTTGATGGTAAGTACTAGTATTACATAAAAACGTAATAACCTTGTGCAGTATGTGCTTTTTGAAACAAAATTATGATATATTTTTTATTTATTTTTTATTTCAAATAAAATTAGGGAGACTGTTGAAGGTTTAGCAAACAAATATTCGATTTTCCTTTTTTCCTTATGATATACAAAATGTAATTTCACTTTTTAAGCAAAATCTATTTTTAGGTTAATTTGTTCATTATCGAAACATTTGCGTTTGATTGATACTCTTGAAACCAATTATAAAAACATGTTGCAATAGCCAAAAAATGACTCAACATAAAGAAGAAGTTCAAACATGTATCTTCTTTATTTCTGAGGCATCTGGCAATGAACACCAAGTAATAAATAATGATACAAAAATCTACGGTAATGACTGATCTAGAACCTTGCTGTGAGGATACTTTTCTATTTCAAACTAAGATACGAGTACCTAGCTTATATTTCTTAGGCTGAATATTTCAATTTGCATAATGGTTGCCTTTAAATTTATTTTTAATGAAGAAGAACTATTTTATGAATATGTTTCGAAGGGGCTTTATTTATCTTCACTCCAAAGTAAAGATATTAGAGTATTTGAGAGAGTGGCAGACTAGATGCGAACAGATGCTAATGTAAAATAGATCTTTCTAGCCTCATTAAGCCGACCTAAGTTGCTGCGTTTACAACGATGAATCTGCATTCACTAACTTGACAGGAATAAATGAGAAAATATAATTTGCACGGGAAGCGCACTAGTACATATTGCCAACAATTATCCGTCACTGCTCTTTACATACATTTCCACAAACTTAAGGACGTTCCCAATCTAAATATTTGCACGTACATGCATATGTGTTTAATGATAATGAACCACTTCACACATATAAGGTTATGAGCTCTAATGTAATAACACTCTTATCCTTTTCCGTATATATGATTGATATGTGCACCCTGAGTTGAGGATAATGAGTATATTGCATCTCTTCGTTTCGCAGAAACTATTAATGTAGAGTTAAAGCAATATTACAAAACCAAAATCCGGTACACTGTACTTTTAAAAGTATTAAACAGATGCATGCAACCTGCAACATTATGAAAAAAATAATCCTAAATAGCATCTTTTGTTTAAGGTTTGATTTCAAATAGATGATTAAAAAGTGTATTTACGAGAACAAAGACAGGAATATAATGCTTTCTTAAAATGTTTAATTTAATGAATGTTAAATTCTGTTTCATTATGCGTGAGTTGATAGCAAAATGCATGAAATGTGCAGCGTGATACATTTTACAAAAAGACAGATACATTCTATTTCCATTGGCCATTTGTTAAGATATGAATATTAATTTACATATTTCAAAGTCATATCTACCTTAGCGTAAATGATTAATGTATTTTGTGAATCGGTCATGCCCTAGCTTCAAAACGATTGTCTTCCTTTTTTCAAGATAAAATATAATATATGGAAAATGTCAACCCATGAAAAATGTGAAAAGATAGAGGAATGTTTGTAAGTTGTTCCGAGGACCTGGACAGTCTAATTTTAAAACCTTCTAATTTTGTCAGAAATGTCCCTTTAAAGGAGTTTACATGCAATTTCATAGACATAAAGATTAAGGTAACTTACAAACTTGTTGTACAGTCTCCCGCTTTCAAGGCAAATACTACAGAGTATTTTCATAAATGAGAAATGGTTTTATAATATATTCATGTTTAATTTGATACTTGTAACACAGCCCGTCCAATGCAAGTGTATAAACTGAGGATCGCCCCGCCTACACATTTTTATATGTCAAATTTATTATGTAAAACGAATACAAATCTGACAGTAATGCATTTATAATTTTCAAACGAGGTTCATTACACTACAGGGAAACACACAAAACTTACTATAACTGTCTGAGTAATGTGTAGGAACTGTGATTTGATGGCACTAGTAAATGGCGATAGTTTCAAGTAACGGTTAAACGGCTAAATCCAATAGCCACTATGCTAACCAAACACTTCATAATTCCTTATTTACGAGATCAGGTGATTTTAATAGAACTTAAATGTGATAAAAAAACAACAAAAAAACCATCAATTGAATGAATTTGGATTTTGAAGATATTACGAACAAAATATGAATAACACATATTCATAAATGCTGTATTTAATTGTAGTTTCATTGCGTCTATAATATACCTTGAACTTTTCCTTTTTGAACTAGAAATATAGTGTACTTTGGATATTACAGTTATTTCATGTCTACAAAACAAGATTTGGTTATGAATAAAATCATGTTGTTGCTTAAAGGATACCCAATATTTATCTTATTATTCATTATATTCGATACCCACTTAAAAGCATTCATCTTTCTGGTTATGGTAACATCAATGCCATACTCCAATTGTCAGCTAATAAATTTAATATCAATATCTGATCGAAATAGGTAAACAAATTACAAACTGACAGATAAATGTACTGTTTATGTGAAAATACCAAGATCCGATATATTCAATAAATTTATATCAGTTTTTGATGTCACATTCGTCATTGTTGATGTTTTAAAAGATAAATTTGGACAAAATGAGAAAAATCTAACCAGAAACCATGTGTTAAATGGTTCCTAAATAAAAAAAAAATGGATATATATGTTAGCAGTTTTAAATTGATATCAAATACAGAAACTACTTCAAGTTTACACTGCATTTGACTAAATTCTTTATCATCAACAGGAATGGAAAGTTCCTTTGAAACGATCATCATTTGAAACGATCATTTTTTTACAAAGTAACTCATCACTTTTTTATAATTTATCTACAGACAACTTCTACTAAAAACGTTACTTGTTATCTATACCATGATCACTCATATATCCGTTTTTATAATAGAGTGCCATTCATATCATGTCTCTTACTTATACATATAATAAGTTACACATATTGAGCAAAGATGATACTCAATTACTCTTCCTCGTGTATTACGTTTATCAATAATGTATATATAAATGTTGAATCAATGATTATGTGATTAATTGATAATGTTATATCGATTAGTAGGTTCTAATACGAACAGTGCAATGGGAACACCATTGGTCAATGGAAAGAAGAATAAAGTAATAATAATGAAAAAGCTATCCAAAGGTCTTTTAAAAGTTACCCTGGACCAAACTAACTGAAAGGTTATCAACAGTGTTCAGATCCATTATAGACTTTCCAAAAGCATGCAGAGATAATTGAATTCACTTATTTACTGTACAAACATTTATACCAACTAGCATGTATTAATTATGATATATTTTTTGTGATCTCAGATAAAACAAGATATGGGTTTGAATGTTCAGTGATCCAATCCGGTTTAACAGTTAACGACAAACTTCTACTTGCTCCGATCGAGTATCCCAGTATACGGTAGCAGATTTCTGTGGACTAATTCACAGACCAAAAATGTCTCACAAATCTTATTGCATCAAACTCTATTTGTCTTGTCGTTTAATTGACATCATGATACCTTTCGATCAACGGCATGAAATAATCAGTTTTCAGGATATTGTATTAAAATTAAAAAATAAAGCTTTGTGGGTGAAAAAATAATGGTACCTGACCTGTATAGCAGGTATGGATTGATAGTCATTTATACTATTATATAGATGTCAGTTTATTTCCAGGAAACACACATCCTTCAATAGTATTTGGCTTCGCCTACGTTTTTTAAAGGTTTGTGACGTATTTGCTTACCTATACTCTCTTCTTTGTTTTTGTTGTTATCTTTATGTATCGATTCCGGATTTCGATTTGATCTTTTGTATTGACATTGTTGAATATAGACTTATTTCTATTACGAATTATGCTATATATTTAATGGAAGTATAAGTGTTAGAATTAGAAACATAAGAGTATGTGGGATATCTTATGCTGTTGTTTCTATTATTATTCCAAAGGGTTGTTATGTTAGTTCCATGTAAATTATCTATGAAACGTATGTGAATAATAAAAGTCTTTTGTGTCCTTTTTTACTCTGATAGTGATCTAAATGGGATAAATAGGAAAAGATTGTTATCTGGACTGTGTGCATACATTTATATTGTACAACCACTAGTAGGCCTTTTTCACACAAGGATAATCGTGCAAATCGATCTCCTTATAATGATATGTCAACTTTATCATATACAAAGCAAATCAAATCAATTATGAAACTCTACAATACTTATCATCTAAGAATTGTGTTTTTCTTTATTTGTGGCTATCTTGCTTTTACAACCTAAAACGGTTTTCATTGTCATTCAAATGCCTTTATAGTCTTTCTACCGCATTGTTGTGGTAGAACGATTAATCTGCATAAAACAACAAAAACGTTCCTAGTTTTTCGTAACGAGGAAATTTAGAACATGTATTGAATCAATCGCTTTCATGATGGTACAGTGCAATAACCTATAAAACAGCTCATTCGATTTTAAGGTTACAGATATTGTCGTACGCACAAAACAAAATCATGCAAACGAAATCACATGTTTTAATAGTACGTTTTTGCACAATTAATGCAACATGAAGTAGGTAAATGCAGATCTTTCAAATACGTACATAGTTTGTATTTACTTTGTTTGGTTATCAAAATATAGTAATATGATAGTACTCCGATAGCTTAATTCATTTAACAGAATCAGTCCCATACCATCATTACGATATATCTTATTTATATCAAACGAATAAACACACAATTCCATTCACATCTCCATACCAACCACCTCAGCTCTGCTTGACATAATATCACCACAACTGATCGAGTTGTTAAAGGGATTTAAAAATTCTCCTTTCATTGAAGAAAATTGTGATGTATTTGTCTTATCTTTAATACTGGTGTAAACCGCTGCTACATGATTTATAAGATATTTGTTTAGCTCAACTATATCTAGATTAATTTTTCAGTCGCTCTGGAGACAAAAGGGAAGTTCTACATACACCATCAGATAAAACTTTGTGTGCTGGCTGAACCTCTTCAGAAACCTAATGGATTCTTGATTGGTAGAGTGGAACCAAAGATAATAGACAATAACAGAATTATTGTAACGCTATCTCGATTAACTTTGAGCTGTGCGGAGAAGTGCAGTTCTCCTCGATATTGGATATTAGTGTTCCTAGCGTTTAAATCGTGTCAAATCTGCGAGACCGTTTTTACAATGTTACCGTTACAACCAACTTTGTTAAATATGTGCTTTTACCGCACAGGACTATTGTGACGGCATAATATCTTTAAATGTTAATATATACATGCATGTTTTTTTCTCCTATGTGTTTCAAAACATACACGTGCAGCTAAACCTTAAAGTACAAAACATTCTTCCATAGATGAGATAGTGCTAGCGGATAAAATCAATGAACATGTGTACCATAGCGACGACATATAATGACTAAATATTGATTCAAAGTTGACACGAAAAACAGCTGGAACCTTGAGGACAACCCTACAAAATGCAGGCAACTGCCGCCACAAATAGAAAGCGAAGCGATGTGATTCAGACGGGTAGGAAGTTCCCTGCACCGCATGCGGTACGCGCTATAATGACGTCATTTAAATTTAATATTTCGGAAGTTTGGCTCCGCCGTGTTTACCATGCCGACACTGTGAACAGTATGAAACAAAAAAGATGTCAATGGCAAATTAGTCAACTCTATGGTCATACACAATTTTCAATGGTATTTTATTATATGAGATTGAAAAATACGGGCACAAGTGGTGACAGCAGTATAGGTCAAATAGTTTGTTACATATATCGACGATACATGTCATTTACTCATTCTGTCAGTTTTAACCTGTATTTGATCATTTTAAAATAATGCAAGGTCATGTTGTGAGAATATGAACTAAAAAAAATACAATTACATGCTGCGAGGATGTCAGCTTTGTTAATTAAACAATGACATGTTTTAAGAATGTCATATGTGTATATAATGGTATATGATAGCATGTTCTGAAAATTTGAGCAATTCAAATAACAAGATTTACATGAGATCAGCAAATGAATAATACACTTAGAGGTTATAGGGATGTGGGCTATATATATAATAAGATGACACACTGTGAGAATGTAAGCTAAATAAATGACAATTGATGTCATTTATATAGTACCTTTTCAGGACATATTATTGTATAAATCATATAGCTCACATGCTGAGTATAAATCATATAGCTCACATGCTGAGTATAAATCATATAGCTCACATGCTGAGTTTAACTCATATAGCTCACATGCTGAGTATAAATCATATAGCTCACATGCTGAGTATAAATCATATAGCTCACATGCTGAGTAAATGCAAATTCATTCTAGGAACATCCAATTGTACTATGCATTAAACTCGCATTTCAGAATAAGCTATTGTATTTACCCCCTTTATCTCACATTATCATAGCATGACACAGTATGATTCATAAGAGCCCATATTCTTACGATATTCTCATCATATTCTTGAAAAAGTTCACATTCCTAGAATATGCCATTGTATGCATCTATGAATCATACTGTGTCATGCTATGAGAATGTGAGATAAAGGGGACAAATACAAGTGGGACGACATTATGTATCCATGCAATGCCAACCCGGGTGAAAAAAATGTGCAGGGGTAATAAGTCGTGTTGTGAACGAAAAAAGTCCAGCATGGTTTCTCACCCGGCTGAGAAACCGTGCTAGGGAGGAGAAGTCCGGGCGTAACACCAGTTATAATTTTGTGAGATTTTAAAATAGTATAATGGCATAGTCCATGAATGTGATCTATACGAAAACTACAATGGCATATAATAGGAGTGTTAACTTTTTCAAGAATATTATGATGAGATTATCGTAGGAATATGGGCTCTATAAATCATACTGTGTCATGCTATGAAAATATAAGATTAAGGGGGAAAATACAAAAGCTTATTCTGAAATACGAGTTTTGTTAATAGTACAATTGGACGCTCCTAGAACGTGATGTGCACCATGTGAGCTATATGATTTATATAATAATATGTTCTGAAAAGATGAGCTAATGTGAAGTTAAATGGCATGTTCTGATGTAATGCACTATTACAGTTCGTGTTCTTTTTTCAGATATTCGAGTTTCGGTTTATTTTAATTTTGAATTCGAATCGAAGTAATTATCCATATCTTGGCCAGAATTGGTCAAATTTAATTCGTATCTATGCATAGGAAGTATTCAGGTTATAGGTAAATGCATGACTTTAAACCTTATTTCGGAGAATCTTAAAAGTAGTACAAGAGCAATGTCAATCGATTTTCCAGATCATGTTCTGAGCAGGTACGTGACATATTTGGTTGATTATGACATATAACTCTTTAACATTTGAAAATAATTGAAGCCATTCTATCTTATTTAAACAAAAGCCCTCTTTTGACGTACAAATTGGAGTTTTTTTTTCTTAATTACAAATAAAAAGGGAAAATACCACAAAACCAGTGCAAAAAGACACAATCCGTACATAAATACATCAAAAAACTTTAATAAGGTCAATACAAGTGGGAGGACATTATGGATCCATGCAAAATGTAGGCAGCGAAATCATGATAATTCATTTCCTGTCCCAGTTGTGGTACGCGACCTGGTGTGTCCCGTCAAATCCAGCAATTATATACTATACAATAATTGACCCCTTATGAGAGTAGCATGAGGAATGCTCTATCCAGGACATGTAATATTGTTAAATGCATTTGGAGGAAGATACGAAGTTCCGTCTCTGAATTGTTAATCTGATACATCTGAATAACTAATTTATCACTCAGATATACTCTGGTGAAGCATCGTCCATAGTTATTCAAAATTTCGAATGACTGGAAGTAATTTGACGATACTGAACCGGTAATATGATATTTCAGAACAGACTCTATAACGAGTTTTGCGAAATTAAGAAGTTTCAAATTGTACAGACAAATGTATTGTTTCATGTTCCATCATACATTCTAAGCATATGAGAAAGGAAACTTTTGCATTAAAACAATTAAAACAAATGAGGATGAGTTTCGAAATCGCACGTATTTAGATTTAATCAAAATAATTCGTAATCCGGATGATTTGTGGTTTTGAAAGAGAGACCAGCGGTTTATTGGTCCACATCCAAATATTACTGTCTTGCAGTTCTCGGTTTCTAGACCCGAACTCTAAGTCAGAAAACGAACAGGATCAGATGGATTAATACTGATCTGATATGTATAATTGGTTCTTGTTTACATTTAGACAGTATCTATCAGTATATTCCCTGACCAGAGACATATCCTGAACGGCCGTTCACAACACATTAGATTTCGTTGTAAAATTCATGAGGGTAAATAATTGTAGTTAAGCCAGTCTCCTAATTGGTCTAGACAACTCGTCCTTTAATCGGAAGGAGAGATGAAGCCACTGTGGAGCATTATCTATGACATCAAAACTACAAAAAAAACTTCCAAACAGTTATCAAACAATGCAGCAACGAGCATTATAAATATGCAAACAATAATGGAATTTGTTTTTCACAAATATGTTTTCTGCGATAACTTAAAACATCTGAGGGTGTAACCTTTTTTTTAACAAAGAGAATATATATACATGCTTCGTTTAAATGTGCTTTTACATTTCAATAATTTGCTATGAATTTCCTTTATGCATTAATCAAAGTAAGTTAGAGAATGAAGCAGGCTGTGTTACAAAGAAATTACCATACGGACTACATAAATGTACGTGTTAAAAACAGGATTGCAAAATATGTTTGTTCGAAGTGAATGTTTATCCTACTCAACAAATTGATCACGAAAGCGGTATATTCATCACAACCCAAAACACTGGAATCGTGTTGCTACCCATGGCAACCACGGGAAGCTATTAGATTGTTATGGTGGCTATAGGATTTCTTCAGCGTACTTTGAAGGCTCTCCGGTAGGAAACCAGACTAAGACATGTTTAAAACAAAAGGACGAAACCATTCAGAAAGTTTAGAGACAGGCTCTGAATTACTGATTAAACAGTAAAAACGTTAACTACAGAAGGTTAGGCTAGGATGTCGAACCTTAATCACAAGCCAAATAGTCCGAAGTCCTAATTGGTTGAAGGTCAATTGGTCCGAATATGCAATTACAATGTTCTGAGGGTTCTTTGATTATTTGATATGTTTACCTCTAAACTTAATCCAAACGTTAAGGTAGAAATGCTTTTTAAAAATACGGTTATTTTGCTATAGCTGATGTTAGTTGAGAATAAAATGTGTTTAGTTCTTATAGTAATGTATGTAATGTATTGTTGGATAGATGGAAGGATGGATGGAAGTATGGATGTATGGTTGGAGAGGTGGATGGATGTATGGAAGTATTGATGTATGGTTGGATAGATGGATGGATGGATGGAAGCATGGATGTATTGTTGCTGCCAGCCTTTCGGGTTTTCAGACTATAGCTATTATCTTCGTATTGTAGGTAAATATCAAGATATCAAATTGATAAGCAAGAGTTGTGTGGTGTTTTGAATAAACATTATCATATAATGTATAACTTATATATAAAGTTACACAGGAACAAAATAAAATGTGTATCTCCTTTGGTCGTCAATCTAACATCCATCAGGAAACTATCTCTCCTAAGAGGTATAAACACCATCGTTCATTAGGAATTGCATTCACCAACCAATATATTGTTTATGAATGCACATACAATAAAATGAGGATATACCGATGGGTAAATTGCTGTATGGATGGATAGGTTAGTGTATGTTTGTATGGATGGATAGATGGATTGGGGTATGCAATTATGTATGGATGAATGGGTCGATGTCTGGATGAATGAATGAATGGATGTATGGAAGGATGGATGCATAGATAGATGGGTGTATGGAAGTATGGGGGTGTGGTTAGATAGATGGATGAATGTATGGAAGTATGGATGTATGATCAGATAGGTAGATGGATGTATGGAAGTATGGATGTATGGTTGGATAGATGTATGGATGTGTGGAAGTATTGATAGATGAATGTATGGGTGTATAGTTTGATAGGGGGATGGATGTATGGAAGTATGGATGTATGGTTGGATAGATGGATAGATGTATGGAAGTATGGATGTATGGTTGAATAGATGGAAGGATGGATGCATAGATGGATGGGTGTATGGAAGTATGGGTGTGTGGTTGGATAGATGGATGGATGTATGGAAGTATGGATAGATCATCAGATAGGTGGATAGATGTATGGAAGTATGGATGTATAGTTTGATAGATGTATGGGTGTATGGAAGTATGGATAGATGAATGAATGAATGGATGGATGGATGTATAGTTTGATAGGGGGATGGATGTATGGAAGTATGGATGTATGAATGAATGAATGAATGGATGGATGTATAGTTGGATAGGGGGATGGACGTATGGAAGTATGGATGTATGGTTGGATAGATGGATAGAGGTATGGAAGTATGGATGTATGGATGAATAGATGGATGGATGGATGGATGGATGTATGGTTTGATGGATGGAAGTATGGATGTATGGTTGGATAGGTGGATGGATGTATTGAAGTATGTATGTATAGTTGGATAGATGGATAGATGGATGGATGTATGGATGTATGGTCAGATAGGTTGATTGATGTATGGAATTATGGATGTATAGTTGGATAGATGTATGAATGAATGGATGGATGGATGCATAGATGGCTAGGTGGATGAATGTATGGAAGTATGGATGTATGGTCAGATAGGCTGATGGATGTATGGAAGTATGGATGTATGGTTTGCTAGATGGATGGATGGATGGATGGATGGAAGTATTGATGTATGGTTGGCTAGATGAATGGATGGATGGAAGTATTATGTATGGTTGGATAGATGGATGGATGGATGGAAGTATGGGNTCATTAGGAATTGCATTCACCAACCAATATATTGTTTATGAATGCATATACAATAAAATGAGGATACACCGATGGGTAAATTGTTGTATGGATGGATAGGTAAGTGTATGTTTGTATCGATGGATAGATGGATTGGGGTATGCAATTATGTATGGATAAATGGGTCGATGTACGGATGTATGAATGAATGGATGCATGGAAGGATGGATGCATAGATGGATGGGTGTATGGAAGTATGGGTGTGTGGTTGGATAGATAGATGGATGGATGGAAGTATGGATGTATGAATGAATGGATGGATGGATGTATAGTTTTATAGGGGGATGGATGTATGGAATTATGGATGTATGGTTGGATAGATGGATGGATGGATGGAAGTATGGATGTATGGTCAGATAGGTGGATAGATGTATCGAAGTATGGTTGGATGGATGGATGGATGGATGGATGGATGGATGGATGGAAGTATTGATGTATGGTTGGCTAGATGAATGGATGGATGGGTGTATGGATGTATTGTTTGATGGATAAATGAATGGATGGATGGATTTATAGTTGTATAGGTGGATGGATGGATGGAAGTATGGATGTATGTTTGGATAGATGGATGGATCGATGGAAGTATGTATGTATGGTCAGATAGGCTGATGGTAGTATGGAAGTATCGATGTGTGGTTTGATAGATGGATGGATGGAAGGATGGATGTATGGTTGGCTTGATGAATGGATGGATGGATGCATAGTTGGATAGGTGGATGGATGGTTAGAAGTTTGGATGTATTGTTGGATAGGTGGATGGATGTATGGAAGTATGGTTGGATAGATGAATGGATGGATGGAAGCATGGATGTAAGGTTGGCTAAATTGATGGACGGATGGAAGTATGTAAGTATGGTTGGATAGATGGATGGATGGATGGAAGTATGGATGTATGGTTGGATAAATGTATGGGTGTATGGAAGTATGGATGTATGGTTGGATAAATGGATGGGTGTATGGAAGTATGGATATATGGTTTGATAGATGGACGGATGATTTTACTAACGTGATAAGAAACAAGATCAAATGATACATTGTTATGAAACACATAACAAACATTTAATTTTACATATACAAAAAATATTTGACAATGGACATCATGTCTTATCAGATGTAAGGCATGTTCTCTGTCGAAATTGATATTGTGTTACCTTCAATGAGTATGTTCGTCTAGATAAGTTCACAGGGTAAATATATATTGTTTTGATGTCCTTTCAGATTTGTATATGCATTTTTTACCTTTTTGTATCGAAAGTCCGTCCCTAGTTGTACTTTTAAGTTGATTGTATTTGATACTTTTCAAGCTTACTTCAAACACCACAATTATTTAAATGCAATTACTTTATCGTTCATGCAAATGTTTAGACATATTAATATTTATAAAATACAATTCATGCATAACTTCAGCCATCAAAATAATATAAAACTGCACAGTTGTCTGATGAAAATGTCACAGGGATGACACACACTTGCTTTCAGTGAAACGCCATACAGATGGTTTAGGATGAGAAAGAACACATTGATCCATTCCATATTTTTTTCGCTTTTATTGAATAGGGCGTATTTTATTGCCGTTTTACTATAGTCGTAAAACCCATATGTTCAAACACAGCTTTCAAACACAATCTAATTTATTTATTGTTTAATAACTTTAGGTTGCATGAGGCAAAATATTAATCAATTGATGGACCTGCTGGTTACCTCTGTGTTAGTGCGATGTAACAGGGTGAGATACACACAGGTGAGGCAATTTCATTCTCCATCTTTATCATGATTATATCTATGTGTTTTGCCGACTACTAGGACCTTCTCATTGATGATAATACTCTCCGTATATAATGAGGATATGTATTGATAGTAATTACATTTATATCGTCTGTTCGCTGAACAGAATGCCAGCGCTTTGTATATGATAATCATATCGATATTAATATAAGTAGCGATTTATTATAGTGTTACGGTTTACTTTGTCCTCGATCAGCGTATAATAAATTCATATCTATGATAAGACACTTATTATTTTAAGAGATATATACTTATAATCATAGTGCACGCCAATGCAAATGTTGCCGTTATATCTGATTCACATGAAAGCGTCTTCACCGGTTGTATCAAGTTCTGATAAGATAAAACACCGATAGCAGTCAGCTTGATGTTTTTCTTAGTTACTGTATATGTGCTATCATGATTTCTTTCCAAAGGAATGATGTCCAGAATCATTGAATTATGCAATAGTTATTGTAAACTTGATTATAGATTATAAATTATAGCTATCACTTGTTCCTATACGTTACTTTTGGTTTCATTATTAGATATGTTTCTGCAAAAATGTTGTTGTGGTTTGTTTTCAAATCTATGGATAGCTGTGTGGACCTTATCAGTAGGTTCGCACGCACTTTGTATTAAAAGCTATTGTCACAATACAGGAAAACACGATTCTCATCGAACACACAGAATCGATGTGAGGAGCGTTGCTAAGTATTAGAGGTTGCCAATGTGATGTTACAGTCCGGCGACGTCCGAGTGCGGGATACCTGTTTGTACATTATCAAAGTAAGTAGGAAGACTGATGTTATTATACCTGTGATTGATGTAAATCTCCAGGTAAAAGGTCTAGCGTACAACTAGCCACTGTCTCCGGAAATCGCTTCATCCATGAGGTATAGAAAAAAATCCTTGCATATCAAATTTGAACGCATTTTTCTCACTTTCCTTCTCCGTGTTCACCCATGCATGTCGATAACAAAGATGGTAGAAACGTGAACAAAGATAAAATCTGTGGTTATGCAGGTGTCGAAAATGTTTTGTTGACATGCTTGGTTGACCAAAAGGCTTGTGTCTATTCTAGATTTCACTGTTCCGTGAAAACGGTGAAATAAAAATCACAGTGAAAATATATCGTTACAAGTCATAAACTTATGATTTATTTGCCGGTTTTTGACGATTTTACCTGCGGATATGTGATCCGCTTTAAATACTTTTTCTGACGATCACTTTTCAGTAGTGAACAGCTATAAGATGACTGAACAGTATGTTATCGCTTAAACTTTGGCCTCAATATAAAATAAATAAAATAAAACTAATGTCATATGAAATTGAAGATGAATTGTTAGACCATAGCTTCAGATCAGATAGTGAAGATTGAATTTTTATCGCTCCACGTTTAATCAAGAGATAGACCTTATTAGGAGCTGATTTATACCCTTACGGAATCCGGATACTACGGGCACGTTCTAAACAAGGTTTAGGTGATGTTAAAATCCTCATTTATTTCCCGATACAGCCTGACGGTAAACTGACTCGGAGACATCCAGACCCTTGTTCAATAAGGCAGATCAACCCTAGTAGTTCGGAGAGATCAAACTTTAGAAGGAAATAAATAATACATGACTTATTAATAGATACACAGGGAGTTCTGGTAGAGCACAGCTCCAATGTGTATTCCAACAAAGTCCTCTAATTCCGTAAAAATTCAAATTGAGGTAGCTCCAGTGAACTTTCGTTCAATAACTCGGAACAAAGATAAGAGCAGAGAACATTTATCATCGGCTGTGAAGGAATTCTGGACTCTGTGGATATCCTTCCTGAATCCCTTAATTACAAAAAATCGTTTGCCAAAGTAAGTGATAGAATCTCGATAAAAATGCGACATGCTTGGGACATAAAAAAATATTTTTACGTATGGTCCAGCATCCTGGAACGTTCTCTTGGATCACATGTAAATCATCTTGATGGGATAGTGAATCACCGTCAATTGAATTCAATAACTGACAGTTTTGACTGGTAGTGGGATATCGTTATGTATGGATTGGATAAAGTATCCCCCCCCCCCCCTCACCCAAAAAAGAAGTCATGTATCAATATAAATCTGCCCATTCCCATTAACGCCATTTTATGCATCAGTTGGAGCTATTAATTTGTCGTCAAATCCCCTAATTGACAGATGATAAATCGACGGTCATGTCACACACATTAGATATGGAAAACATCATATTAGCTATCTGACAACATGTTATTTTGATATGAATTCTCCCTAACATATCTTTGTTTAAAAGTCAAATTAATAGCGCGAATGCATCGCGTTCGGTATTACTATATATGTACTTTCAGGTTTGGTGTAGATATAATTACAGATCGATGTGCTCTCATGAACGACAAATATGGGGTTAGTCGACTTGTTTTATGTTGTCATCGGGCAGTATTGAACAGAATTTTAAAGCATTACGATATTAGCATAAGCGAGTAAAATAATTTGATATGTATTATTTCCAATCAATAAAACATAAATGGTATGTATTGCATAATTGCACATTTTGATTGTTCATGTGGCGTATATATTATGATAAATTACGAACAGGTATCTGCAAATTCATACTCGCTTGATTTTCTTTATTGACGTTTATCGTGTTTTAGTCTTACTGTCTGGATTTTCTTTGTTTTGCATTTCTAGGTAAAATTTGATGACGCTTTGTCTAGTCATTGCCCTCAATCAAAGTCTTTATTCATTTGTATTGAAACTACGTGCACTTGTACTTGTTTCTCAGTTGTTCTGCTGCATTTACTCATATGGGTAAAGATTATTCTTGAGGCAACATAACATAATTTAACTCATATTGATGAAGAAACCTTAACAGTTCAATTTAAAATAATATAAGTTTTGCATTGCGATTTAGTTTGGTTTTATATTGTTTAACGTTCTATAAACAGCTAAGGTCATTTAAGCACGTTTTGTATTCCAGTAATGAGTATAGACTGAGTGATAAGCAACAGCCATTTTGCAGCAAAATATAAAAATACAAAAATATAGGTAAAAATAAACGAAAAGTACACAGATTAATTACGAATTTACTGAATGTTTCAATTAAACAAACATTTATTTTGACAATTCCTGATACGATGCGTTTTCATTTGTGTTCATACAGCGTAGCAAACTGATTGTTATCTGGGAAGTCAACAAACATATTTGATAAATAAAACAATGAATAGATATGTGAAGTAAGGAAGAAAGTTACTAAAAATCAGTTTGTCTGCGCAAAAACCTATTTAATAAAGGAACAGTGAATTGCACCATTTGGCAATATGTAGATGTTCTCTTCTAGATCTAGTTTTATATTAATAATATGCATTATTTTAGTGGAATATGATACTTCTGCACACAAACCATGTACGAGTTATAAATCATTTTTTTTATGAAACAATGTAATGCTTGTTATAGAGGTTTTGGTGTGTAATATGCATAACATTAATTAACACAAATTAAGTATGACTGATTAGTTTGTTTTTGTTTTTGATGTTTTTTGATGTTTGTCAAAATTTCCTTTTTTTTACCTTTTGGGTGCAATTTATTGAAAATACTTCCAGTTGTTTTTGTACCTCCGCAGTTAATCTCTTCGTTTCGTATCCACGTTAAGTTCTTATCTTATCCTCGTTTGAGAAAAATATTATATATCTGTTCTGTTTCATATTATTATAACAATGTATGTGTTATGCCAAACTTACTGTGTAATCAATTTTATATTATACAGAATCATAAATATATACTTGTATTTTAATATATTATGATGTTAGTAGGCTTGCCCTGGTCGTCTTTGTTTTCTCTCTAACTGTTTCGCTCCTTTATTTTGTGCTCATATCATATATTTCAAAACAAAAAAGTGTTTGATTTTATAAACTGACAGTTCTCATAGTTTTCCTGCATTTCTTGATAACAAACAAAATCATCTTAATTCGGTTCAAGATTGCGCATATTACCTAGTGTTACCATCAGCACATTTAACAATTAAAAACGACCAGTTTAAATATAAATGAAGAACCAGCTTAAAGAATTTTAGTAAAAACATCTTATCTGATGCAACAGGCAAAAACATTTCAGTATTTCATTCTTGTTATTTATTTTTTTTTGATAAAAAAAGTTTTAAACTTGATGCAATTTGCTAAATTGTGTTCAATTGAATATGTTAATGCCATATCTGACATTCTATGTAAAAACTACAATTGTAACATTTTACATTACGTTCATATTCGTCAGGGAAAAAACCCAGTTCCAAATCATGCTTTTAAAATAAATTTGATAACTAGTCAAAGCAACATTATGGATATTTTGTTTTTAATCAGCTTGTCCAGGTCATGTTTAAAAATTAAGACACGTAAACATTTGTTAATAAGCCCTTTAATGTTTCTGAAAAAAAATATTTACGAACATTTAACAACAAAAAAAGAAAAATCAAACTATTAAATAAAATTAGAGCAAACAGACCAAGGAAAAACAATTTTTATTTTCATGTTTCCTCCTACAATACGTTTTAATATTTTAGTCGGGAGATGAAAGCAGCTAGTGGTTCAAAAAGGGTTTTAATAGCCAATGATCTCGGCTGGCCGTAATAACACTCCATTACGTGTGACATACACTAGGATAAATATGTTTTACATGAAATTTAAAAAAACATTTTTACTGGTGAACATGGTTTAATTTTAAAAGATGTATAAAGGCAAAGCTTTCATTGGATATATGTGAGTCATAAAATATGACTTAACCCAATAAGAGCGTTGGGAATGAATAGCGAGAATATGATATGCTAGATCGTAATGTGGCATTGCGCACAAGAAGGCAAAACAAGTTTAAGCGTTTTGTTTTCATCGAGGTTCAATTTCCCAAACGGTTAAACTGTATTTGCAAATTCAGCTTTATTTAAGGGGCAACGTGTGGTGACACTCACCTCATGTTTTACACGATCTTTGATAACTGAAAATCATGTATAAAAACATTTAACTTAATACGTTTATCATAATTTTAGTATAAATTCAAATTACTGATTTAATAACTGTTTTTATATACACGCAAGCTATTCAATATATTCATATATATGTCTGTGCTAAATATTTTAGGTAGGAAAAAAACTGATATGCAATGCTTTATTAACAAATATGAATATGTAAATTCCATGGGAAATCCACTCAGAACTCAGCAGGACATTAGACTGGGGATTTCTATCGGATATTTTGTGTTGGTATACTATTTCCCAAACCCCATCTGGGAGTATTTGATATATGTTTTGTGCTTATCTTATCGCGATCACGTCAGTACTTCATAGTAGATAAAACTTGTCGTATCTCTCATCACCTTACACGAACGAGTAAAACATATTTTTATAAATATATATATATATGTATATTTCAAACTAAGACAGTTGTTGGGTTATCTAGCGTTTTATCAAGTGTAGTACATAAAATTCCTGACGATTTTGTATACAAAGCGCCGGTAGGAGAGCGGTATTACAACTCCCTGCCGTGCACTAGCGGGCCGTCCCATAGGGTCCTACCGAGCAGTACTATACTGTATTATGACAAATGGGATTTTAGCAGTGTAGCATCTGTACTATACTGCTATACATTCATATTTATAGACATCTGACCTGGGGTCACCCAGTTCTATGTATGTTTTTTTAAGTGATCCCCGTAGTCCATTTCCTCTAGTCAAGCCCCCAGGAAAACTTCAAGGACAGGTGTGTGTGAGACATGTTTTAATATATGACATGTTTACATCAGATCTATTGTACACAATTTGCTTTATTCAGAGTTGCTTTCTATTCGAAGACAAAAGGAAAAAATATCCAAATGTTGGTATACATTAATTTCGTCTGTTTCTGACAAGATCAGCTCGGGATACTTTCTAGTTAGTTGTGTTCGCAATCACTTAGATTGCTATTAATCAATAAAAAAATGAATCAAAAAAGAGTACATGAAATGTGTAATTAAAAATCGTGTTTACTGCTTACAATAACATTATGCATGTATGTCCGAGACTGCGATGGCTACATATTATAGACAGGCCTAATTTACAATGCCCGACATAATACATCATAATTATACAACTAATTATAAGTATCGTTAACAGTATATCTCGGACGATATGAAATATATCTGTATCAACAAATCGTCATGAAATCAACAGAAAAGAATATTTATCAAATTTCTAAAAAATAACCTAGATATAACATTAAACAATGCAAGAGTAATTATCAAATTAAAAGCATGAACCGAATGAGATGTGTTACACATTATATAGAACATCTTGCTATGCAGATGTATATACATAATGTAAAATCAAGACACAGTGTTTCCCTGGAAGTAAAGTATTTTCTACATTAAATGTGGGAACTCTTTATGATGTCCCCAGTCAGTCACTATCCGGATCCGTTCATTCACAAAAGATTATCACAGTGTGAATAAATATGGTACTTCTAACTCAAATCAATGAGTCTGAGACATATAATGAACAAAAGAATCATTTACACGGAAACCTTTAAATAAATCCAAGAGAATAAGACCAGGTGTTCCAGAAGAGTAAGCGTCCTTTGCGTCATCGACGACACCCCGTCATGTAAATTTAGATCATTCTCTAGAAAATATCATTTAGAGTATATTCCAACACGATTGATTTCAACTGTAGCACAATAATAACGGTTACCTCACTATAAACCTCTATACAAATCGTAATTATCTTCAGCAGCATCAAAACATCCTCCCATCCCTATGGAATTTATATGTTATAGTTCCCTCACTCTTTCACAGTCGCTTATTGTATTCTAATTTTCGTCATAAACGCAATGGTGACTATTGAACAATTAGTAACTGTTTTCTACCTGACGTACTTCGAGCATCGCTGTTGTGACATGCATTCTCTTGTCATTTAATACATGTTCGCCTGATGACCTATATAGACGGGAGGAGGAGGGGGGAATCGGGTTGTGGATGTGTGAACGCTGTTTTTGTGGTGTCATTTTTCCCCGGATTCCCGTTGTTGTCTTTTCATATAAGTATTGAGTTCTGATTTCGTCCTGATGTTGTTGATATGGCATATGTATTTCTTTATACATTTTCATCCTTTTTTATCTATTTCAATTGCAATACATGTACTAGTTTTAACGGCGTTTTTGCATTTTGATGGTTCAACCCTCTCGGTAAACCATAGAAAAAAATAACAGGACTTATATTTTACCCCTAAAATTAATGTTAAAAATGGAATGCTTTAAAATACCATATGGCTATTGTAAATTAGCGAGATAATGATTTTCTTGTGAGAGAAGATCTGAAAGTATAATATGTCGATTCCACGGATTGATTACTTGAGCTTGTCTTCAGGCAATTTGGTGAAGTTCAAAGACAGTTCGTTCTTCGCCCAATGATATCGACCAAAGCAAGTTCAGTTATTTGCCCTATGAGATCGACCAAAGCAAGTTCAGTTTTTTGCCCTATGAGGTCGACCAACGCAAGTTCAGTTCTTTGCCCTATGAGATCGACCAAAGCAAGTTCAGTTCTTTGCCCTATGAGATCGACCTAAGACAAATTGTGTAAATATACCGTCAGATACAACGATTACTGGAGTTTGTGCAAGTCTACAACATACTCCGTCATTGAATGTTCGTTGACCATGTCAGCAATGATTCATTCCGGATACCATATCTTTCCAATTTGTCAATACTGCTTATTCCTTTTTTTACCAACTCTTTCAGCTGTTTCAACGGTTTATTAACTGTCTAGACGATTTGAAAGAAAACAAAATCGAAACCATATGCATTGTTAATCTGTACACTTTCTTGCAGTTTCGTTTAATTCAACTTGAGTAGAATTGAACTATTAGACTATAATTGTGTACATAATGAATTATAATATTTCATTCCTCACTAACGTCTAAACCAATCGAAGTTTGACGCTTGGGCTTGCTAATTTGATTTTTTACTTATTTTTCAAAATGACATTAAAGGGAACAGCCATCTGCCAATATCATCTATCGATCTCCAGCGTTATGTAATGACACAATTTTAACGACATCAAGATCGTCACACACGATCTGTTGTCCCAAAAAGTGATAGTCACTGCAAATATATCTTTAAAGGGAAATTTTTCGGGTATTTCCGTTAATACTTTCGTGTCCAATCGTGTCGTCCGTTACAATCCGTTTGACGTTCAAGCGCTCGCTGAACACGATTTCCACAGACAATGTGCGCCTAATTCCCCACAAAAACAGCAGTGCATTATTTACCTAACAGTAAAGTGCAATATGAACCAAGACAAACTCCAAAAAATAATACAATGGCCATTTCTTTCGTTGTGTTAAACGTTAATTCCAGGATTAAACCGTTGATATGTCATACCAGTACAAACCATTGCAAAAGTATTCTTCATGGTAATCTCCTCGAATCATAGACTGTAAAAAACTGATTTACATTCTATCATTCTTAAATGTAAACAAAGCTAATTTAAATCCTGAATTTTCATGTTTTACTTGCATATTCTCAGGATAAATCGATTTCACAAAACTGTTATGATTACGTTCACACAGGTATAAAGGAGCCCTATACCGCTGCCAAAAAAACACTGTTTTTGTTCATTGAAATTGTATTTTTCCGGTATGACTTTGATAAGTCATATCTGAACAACAATTATAGCTGATAGATATTTTATAAAAACTTTTATAAACACGAAATGAACGAACATAACCAACAACAGTGCTCTAAATGTACACATGCACCGTAATCAGACCAGGATTTGAACCGTGGGCCTTTCATTGTTCTACTTTGCTTTGATAAACTGAGTTACCTGACCTGTAACAGCAAACGCAAAAAAAATGAAACAAACGGGGTGTGCTGTATGCAAGAAGAACTACAATAAACTGTTATTTTGTTTTTCCTGCAGTAGGAGACGGATATTAAACTCTCAGATATTTTCTTATAGTGACGTTCAGGGTAATCGAAAACTAATGATGTTGTTCGATGGAGCCCTGATTTTGACAAGAAATTCCACGGCGTTTGCCAGTACAATAACCATTGAAATCGTTAATATATTAACAAGTATACGGCGCTTTGTAATTAAATCAGGAACAATAAGGAAAGGAAATGGCGCCATAGTGTTTTTTGTTTTTCATTTTGTTGCAAAAATCCGTAATCTAATTGAACTGGTCATACTAATTTTTACAATCAGAATCATTCTTTAATTATTATTTTTTTCTACAAACTTCACAGGATTCTACGCATCTTGATATGACATATGCAAACCTGACATTTTCCGTTATTTTTGGAAGGCATAACTGTCATAAATATTAAATCTGGCATGTTCTGCTGATAGAATGCCTATCAATCCGCTTCTCTAATTTGATATGCAGCGATAATCATATCCGCGGATTGACATGGACGTCGGCCAACTGACCGTCGGTCAAAATTTGATTTAGGCGGCCCCTTGAGATCTAAACACTGGTAGTTGCTGCAGATGAAGAGGCTCCATTGTTGGTGTCATTATACTGACCAACAGCTAAAATATTGATAACAGTGACCATTGGTCTGGTTGTTTGGCCATTAATTGGGAGACACGTTTCGGTTATCTGAACATGGATATAAATCACTTTAATGTTGTTTAAAGCTAGACAAATGTACACAGACGAAATGCACGTGTTTTTCACATGCAATATTTTCAACATATTTCACGATCGATATCTGTAACGGGTCATTCTGGGACATCCTATAGACATGCACAGTCGCATTAGACATGACGGGTATGACGTATGGGTAAAGGTGGCATCCTTATAGGACTTACATGTATATACTTATAAAGTAATATAGGATACATGTACCAATGCGAGAACAAAGGATTGGTACAAAGTGCAACTCATTCACGGACGACCTCATATTTAGCGAATTTAATGACATGAATTGTTTACGTAATACTGTACAAAACAACTGATTTATTTCAAAATATTTTGATATTAAAAAGCAATAGATATGTCTAATTGTTATGTATCCATACCTTTTAACAAAATTCAGTCAGAAAGGACAAAAGTTGTATATAAGTGCGTTAAAACGTATATAGCGTTGGTATAAGAGCTTCAATAATTTTATGCAGCAAATAGTCCTTTCAATTGAAATAGAGTCGCGTCATTTAAAGTTTGTCAATAAATCGTTTATCATTGCATTTTCTTATAGTTTATAAGGTGCCTCGAATGTTCCTTACGTCATAGAGGTGTTAAAATTACCAAAACACAAGTTTCTATATATATTATACCATCAGGTCTCAAATGTCAAAAGGAAAAGTTCATATTACACAGAAAAGTCACGTGATCGAACACGGAAATAAACGCAAAAATTGGCCCACCTCAGTTTTATTACATCCGTTCACACATAATCAAATTTCCATGGCGCTTGTGATACAAGAGTGCGTTGGTCAAACACTCCTTAAACATCTGATCAAGGTCGTTTAACCGCTTGATGCCAGTTTGTACAGTGTTAGGGGATTTGCTGTTTAAGTTCGGAACAGTCGTTGTCTCAGAAACACTTAAACAGAAAACGTTTGTTCTTGTTTTGTCACAGCTTGTAAAGGAAAACATACATTTCATTTCATCACAAAACAATTCGTGGTTCATAAAGGTAAGAATTTATTTTCATAGCTTTCCTTTCATCTTTGTCTGATAATATAAATCCTCCCAACGATTTCTATCTAACAGTTACCTACGAAAACTAATTATCATTTGTAAGAAAATTGAGTGATTATCATTGTTTAAGTCCGAATATCGTTCATACAATTTTTTGTTACATTATCCTTTTGTGTTAAAAAGAAAAAAATGAATTAAGACTTAATGTTTACCCATGACGTTGTCTTTTCTGATTGAATTTAAAACAAAAGGTAATACGCATGTACCGTTAAGACAATGCGTGTGAATCTATTTGATTCCATTCGATTGGTTTACATTACGTTACAGTACCACACAACGTCCATACACCAGTAATTGCGATCATTCGTATGGTATGCTTGTCGCACGTGTAAACACATGCGTAAACACACCAGTAATCTCGCCGCCGAAGGTGTGTCTCTCGGACACCCACAGGGGTGGTTAAATCAGATACTACACCCGACAAACTTCGCACTGGTAACAAGATGGATGGCTTCTTCTAATCGTATGCGGAAGAATATCTTTTTCTTGTTTTTTGTTTATCATCTTCTTTAGAGGGTCTCTACAGAAGATATTTAGAATGCAAAATTAAAACTTAAAAGAGCTGCGAGAAAAACGTGCAGAGTAGAGCACCGTTGTCTAACTGACTGATGTGCTAGCTCCCGCCTCTAGGGAACTCAAGATAAAAGAGAACCATCGCCTCAACAAGATTGTCAAACACGGCGTGTGAAAACGGCTCAAAAAAGTTAAAACAAGCGTTTCATAAGATAAAATTCAGACGCAATCCACTGCAACATCGTCTCATCTCAGATACGGCATTGTAGCTGCGAAGAGTCGAACCATTCAGCTGTTCGCCAACACCTCTGCTCAAGTTTTATGTCTGTGGGCAAAGCGGTCCATCGACTTCCTTGTCTTGATAGTGGTGTAGGAGATTATGCACTTCCAAAACAGCACCTTTGACCTTCGGAATTATCAGAAATTTTTTATCCACCAGCCTTCAAATATTTTGTAAGCGGGATAGAAAATTACACCATTGTCAGTATACCAGTAAATGGTCCTCACCAAGGCGAGAAGTTTTAGTTTCATTAAGTCTGTGTATTGTATTCGGTATATTAACACTTTATAAGGATGATATGTGTGTACTTTTGATGGATTCTACGTTGGTAGTTTATACAGGCCCTGTGTATGTCCTTTTGTAACGATTAAAAAGAAAACTGACATAAATGTAAAACGTGTAGAAAATGTTAAAAGGAATGTTTTGGTTTCGTTTTAAAATGATGTGAGAAAACCAAAGTGGTGATCAATACACAAAATGAAAACGATTTAAAACATATATAAGAGAAATAGACAACTTGGGAGTTAAGAAAGCTTTGTTTAGTGAGGCTTTGTTTAGTTGTATGTATAAGATGTTTTGAAGAGAATAGATCCAATTATATAACTATACTAGCCGTGTAGAAGTCCTTTACCAATCTCTGCACCAATTGTTTATAATAATTACTTCGGACTATCAAATCTAAAATATTGTTCTAATACTGGGGGCTTACATGATTATGAAATATGTGAAATAATTGCCTTTGTTTTGTGTTTGTTCAGAAAATTTGCACCTGGAAGGCAATGTCCCTGAATGATTGCATAATCACTATAAATAGCATTCGTGTGACCTTGACATTGTATTTCTTTTACTTGCATTCATAAGACGCCCTTTCTATAATATCTTAATCGACATAGCGGCATAAAAACAGTTTTGAGGCATAATTAGGAAGATCAACATATCAACAATCCCGATATTTGTTAAAAATCTAAAAATATCCGTAAATTTTCGTTGCAGTTAGAATTGCACCTTTGTCGCCCAGCATAATGAGGCCAAATGAATTAGTACAACGAATATAAGTAGAAAGTATTATATGGATAATATTTTAATGTGAGAGATTTTTTACATGTGAACAGGATTATGCAAGATACAGAACCGTGTCCTAAGCTTAAACGATTGCATATTGTGTAAAATAATGTAAATCAAGCAGAAAACCTGTCAATGTCACAAGGCAAAATTATGAGCTTACTGGTCAGCATAATGAGGAACGACGCATGGGACACAAAGCAGAAAGCTGAAGTGTTGGCGAGTATTTCCATGTGGTATTATTTGTTAAATTACGTCCAAACTGAATTCCATAAACCTGCAGTTACGAAAACAAACAGGAAATGGTTACGTGTAATAAAAGAGGGGGATAACTTAATGCTTTATCAATTATTTAACGGTATACTATTTTGCGATGCTAGAGAAATATGTGCAGAAACTTTCACCAAAAACCCAGTTATAATTTGTGCTGCATCTTGTGCGGTTTGACCGGGTAATACTGACGAGAGTGGGACACCATTGTAATATCCAAACAAAATAAAAACTCTGCAAAAAAATCGTACCTTGAAAAAAATTAAAATGACTGTTGTTGGTAAAAACCGATTGATCCCTGTTTCTGGTTGATATGCTTTGGTATCTTAGCTATCAATATCGAGTATCCCTTCTAAATAGGTCATTTACAGCCTATTACCAACTGAGCTTTACAGATAATAACCTTAGGGCTTAATATACGTTGTAAAACTTGTGCCCAACTCCCATTGTGTATAAATAACAATAAAATATGTTTAAATAAAATAATAATAACCTGGTAACCGATTCTACTAATCGTGTTCTGGTGAAAGATAAGAGTCATGGACAATATGGTGCACGATGCATCTTTTTTTTTGTGTTTTCAACTCAAAGCAAAATGCAATAATGTTTGTTGAGAATATAAGCGTTCGTTCATTTCTACTAACGAAATCCCTAAAACCCTAAATTGTACCGAAATATAAATCACAAAATAATAAGTATAGATACTCTACAAGTAAAAACGATTACCGGAAAATCTTCAGCTCAATCAATTCACCAAGACTCTCGTGTATCAATTGCAGTTTCTGTTTGATGTAAACAAGCGTTTGTGTTTCCCACGTGCATCCTTCCATCCCAATCGAACAAGAGCACCAGCCGCCAAGTTTTTTTCCTGATGTATTGATATTGGATGCACGTGTATTGAGCAAAACGTGCAGATGGACTAGAACGTTAACAAGGAGAACCAATATAGAAAAAACGGAGAGAGCGCAATAGTCTCATAGCAATGTATTCACTTCCGAGCACTTAGCACCCCATTGTTTCGTCTCGACTTCGGGGCCTTGTAGAGGTGATTACGTATTCACAAAATACGAGTTTTGCTGACAATGAGTATAGAGGTTTTTGATGTATCCCCTTGTTATCCCCTTTTCCACCAAACTGTAGCGCTTTTGTTAATTTGAAGCCCTGTGTAAAAGGTACTTACGTTTCATGTCTAGGTCTATGTAGATGCTACTCGTTCTATAATGGGTGCAGCTGAGGCCTGGTCGTGCCATGTAAAGGAATCGTGGCTAACGTTCTGCTGTCGGAAACGTTTAAAAAAATCTTCAGCAATGTCAAGAAAAGAGAAAATCGTGTACAAAACTTTCATGTTATGTAATATGTTATTATTATTTACCGTTTACAAAATGAAAAAAGGAGTTTCTTTTGAGAATCGTTGAGTTATCCCAATTCTAATTTATATAAGCCAAAATTACCAAAAGAAACGGAGATTTTAAGATATATTTGAGTTCTGAGCCAAAACTACATTGACTTTTTGGGGTCACGCTATTGTTCGTGATGTCATGAATAATCAATTTCATGACGTGTCAGGGTCAGTCGGGGTCATTGACGTCATTACCAATCGCCATCGGGGCTTCTTATGCAGATAAGAAATTTGCAGAATATACATCGTGGTTATACTGTCGCAAATTATTTTGATTGACCAATCAGATGTCGTGTTCGTCTCAAATGATAGAAGCGCGAAGGGAAACCTGAGTATCCATAGAAAACCCATGTGGTCAGGCAGATGATCCAGTTCCTGTGTACGTCCGATCGGAAAATCAAACACCGGCCGTCTTGATGAAAGGCGAGTGCATTAGCCACTGCGCCATATGATAACCCGGTCATTAGTTGACGTTACAGTGTAACGAAGCTTTATTATAATGCTACAATATTTTCCTGTGATATTTTGCGTCATGAATGTTTCTGTTGATATATCGAAAGATTAAGCTAGGTGGCACATTGAATGATGGGCATTATATCGGGTTTTTTATATACATTGTATGTTTTACATGGTATAAATCATACGTCTGGCACTGTATCAAGTCAGAAAGACACATGTAAAGTGTGTTGCCATTTCACACTTTCTAATTAGGGATCTAAATATAAGTAGCATTAGGTTTGTCGTATTCGAATCATTATATTCATTATGTTGCCCTATTTAGCGTTGGAAGTTCCTTCTCTACAACCCTTATAAATGTGTCACGTTTGAAAGAACAGAAGTCAAAAGAAGTTTACATGTGAGAACAAGTCATGTGATATATGTTTGTGAATCAGCGGTGTTCACATTATAATTTGTGTATATATTTAATTTCGCAAAGTGCTCATTTCGTGTCTTTTATAGAAAATACGATTTTGCGAAAAACTGAATTTTCACTTTCGAGGTTGCTGAAAAGGGAATTCTTGTGGACTAGAAAATATTCGCTGTCCAGCTGGTATCATTGCCTCATGAACATGCCTCTGTATTGTATAGCATCGCCAATGGGTCTCCCGACGGAGGTTCCGTAGAAAACGACTAACGAATAGAGTTATTGACATCTAAGTAAGGGTTATGCAGCACCTGGAGTCACAAATATTATATCTCAAAAATACATCTATAACGCCCTCAACAAGGTTAGGTTGGGATAATGTAGAAACAATGCTCTGATGCAATCTATTACACGTTCCACGTACGCGTGTTCCCCGCCAAATGCAGGAGCAAACACCTGTGCACGTGCATACATAAATACAGGTTATTCCACTCTTGAACCAAAGAAAAGATGAGCAAAGGTACTTGTACTTTGAAATAACAATAAAGGCGCTCTTTTAACGGAGCAATGTCTTTAAAATAGAAAATAATGTAAGTGTATAATACGTTTATACAGCGCCATATAACGAATATTGTCAGCAAATGAGAAAGTGAAATTGAATACGTACTTTAGAATGCACTATCAAAATTGACAGTAACAAACGAAAATAAATGACTTGACGGCCTTTTGTCGATAATTGTCAACATGACCTTCGTGCCAGAAGAAGTCTGTAGATTTACGTGATATACTAACCAAGACATTGTAAGATATCGATAGAAATACCATACAGAATTATACTCTAAGAGTCCTTGTGTTCAATTAAAGTATGATATCTAATACCAGAAATACACACCAGTAAATTGTATCGGAACAAAAGTTTATGACAAATGAGTATATTGTTTCCAGGGCGCAATGTACTATACTGACTGAAATTTATTCATTTTTTTCACATTTTAAAGTTGAGATTTTTTTTGGGTTTTTTTTGCTGTATGTTTCTATCTTTATTTGAGAACGGGTGTGTACGCCCAGCTTGTTTACAAGCTCCGTCCATTAGCGGAGAACCAGTCAATTGTTTCAGCGATGATTGTTTATAGGACAACGCAATTAGTAGATTCAAAGTTCGACGACTTCGTGTAAATAATCTGATTCACCGTTCACTCTAGTTGTCATTCAAATTTGATGCATTTGTATTGAATAACATTTAAATTTTAACATCGTTTGTATACGTAAATAACAAAGGCAGTAAAACTGTTTTCGGGCGATAACGTCTTTCTCACGTGCAGGGTCACGTTCGGCCGTCCCGCGGCGGGATCGTGTGAACATGTGCACGACCCTAAAAATGACGAGTTAAAAGCTTTTTGTTGATTGCACTTATTGCATGAATAACAAAACGAAACGTGTTCGCACACTTATCCTGGAATTGATCGCTTCGCTATAAAGGTAATAATAGATTTATGGGATTTTACGGTTCACAGTAGGATTGTACAGTGTCGTTGTTCGGGATTTATTTTTTAAAGCTATTTTGATCTATAGCTATCGGAAATGTTCTACAAGAATTCTTTTCTACTTTTTTTAATTACCATAGGAAAATTTGTTAAATAAAGCATGAAATTAATTCAATTATGAATAATTCAGATGACTAGTAGTCATTGCAATTAAAGTAACTGCAGCATTTATCGATAAGGCAGACGACGGATGTGATCCACGAGACCCGTTCAGATATGTAGTACAAAATCTAGAAAAACCGTCATGCTCAACTTTGATCTGAAATGACATGTCGGGAGTTTGAAAGAACGCATCCATCACGGAAACGTATAAAAACTGTATATTTACCAGAAGTGAAGGACATTGCGAAAATATAACAGTTTCGCGTGCATAAACAATTCAACAAAAGACATGGCTGTCCTACCGCGCGCGATTTATACGTGCTCGCGCTAGTCACGTGTTAGGATTGCAAGATCTATTCGAGGCTTCCATTTCGTGAAAATTAGGGAACCAATCAAACCGCGTGTTGTAGACGATACATCATGACGAAGACGAATTCTCGCGAGACACGAGATAAGGACGTTACCTAATGCAAACAATGCGTTTTTAATACTTTTAGTGGAGAATTGATTCTCGCTATGCATTCTTTATCATTGCTAGTGCCCAAGTATTTGTAAATCACCTTATAGCTTCCGTTATTTTTCATGTATGTCTACAGTTGTCAAGATCAAAGTCAGACAGACGTTTTGTTCATAGACAAATGTTTTGAACACATAAGGACAACCTATTTTGAACGATGGGCGCAAGATTGGAAACCGATTAGAGTGAATAATGCTCTTTTTTGATTTGGTAGTTATAATGTATGTAAGATATGTAGATGTCAGATAGGTGTGGTTCTAATCTGACATCTTTGTTTAAAACCCGGATAAAAAATAAATTACAAGGGGAGGTAACCAATGAAAAGTGAATATCTTATATACGTGTATTTTCACACTATAACATTGGTGCCGTCTTTGTAAGACAACTTAAAGGAAACCCAAATATTAAAACGCGAATGTCACTAAAAGCGAAGCCCAACGTAACTGTTAAAACCTCATTTATTTATTTTGTTTTCTATTCCGATGTCTTAAAAGTATAGGATTTGTTTTTAGAGACGGTCTGTATATGATTGAAAACGGCAATTGGGTTTGACCAAATATGTACCCTTTTCAATGCTTACCAGGTAATCCCCTTCATTGTAGTCACCGAAGGATCTCTCATGATCATTAAATGTGGGAATTGATATGTTTCTGAGTGATATGAGCCGATATTTGATTCACCATCAGTCAGACATAGTCATCCCAGGAACGAGAAAATGATTACCGACCAATAGGTCCGAGGTAAATGCTCAAAATGGGATCTCACGTGTATTGGTAAATACACAATGACAATAGAGAACTTCGGAACGTCAGCGAGTAATAACCATCACCTGGAGCTTGACTCTGTCACGGGTGAAAACGGTGATTACTCTTCAGTTCCCGGCGATAGAACTTATTCCTTAATTTGACAGACTTCTCTAATCGGATGCGCTATCATATCTAGCGGCCATTAAACTGAATGTGTAAGTTCAAATTCATTAATTTCCCTTGACTCGTCTGTCAGACTCATCAAGACAAGTGAGCGTATCGCATGTGTACGAATATGGACAATATACCAAGGAAGGCGACGTGTAAAATGAATCCTACATCATTTCCACCCGGACATCAAGGGAACACAAATCAGAGATGAAATCGTTTAGTTTATAGTCATTCAATGCCCAGTGTCTTCAATGCTGCAGGACTTTCAAATCGTGTGAAAGGCGAAAAAGATGTTAAAAGTCTTAGTTAATATAATTTTCAAATAAAACCTCTTGTTAAATGGTAACGAACATTTAACACACATCATACATCAAAACAGAATCAAATAATGTGTAGTTAGTTTTAATGATTAAATCAATCCAATTTAATAAAAATATGAATTTGATTTCAATATAAACTATTATGTTTATACTTTAATATTCCAGATCAAACAAAATACTTTACATTTTTCAAATTACAGCTCAACCGACAAGGAAGTCGTTGAAATTATATTGAAATTAATTTCAATTTATGATATCATTAATTCGTTTCTATTCAATCAATTGTCAAAGCTAAATAGCTAAATTAAGTACAAAAAGAGCGATGTCCTTTCAAAGTTAACATATAACCAAGCCAATCATTACGAAACTAAACACATACCAATTAAATTGGATACACATGATTCTCGTGAACTTTTTCACGCGGATGAGAAAAAAATAAAATATTTTCATTAATAATTAGTAAATAGTGTGGATTCGGAGACAGTTGAACAAGATTATCATAGGTTCAGTGGTACCGATGGCGCAGGGCAACAGACCCAGAGGTAGCATTTGGTCTTGCACACAGCCAACGTGTAAACAACAACAGGTGGTAATAAGGAAATAAAGATGATAATATCTGGTTTACAGAACGATTAAAGGTGATTAAATTTGCCAAATACAAATCGGTGTTTAACTCATTCACCCCTGAAGACACATTTGAACTATTCAACGGTTGGAACAGTTCATTATGAATTTTTAGGGGTGAGTGAGTTAAAGGCTATATGGATTCTGTTACTTCTTCTCTCAAAAGGTGTCGTGCTCTGACGATCTCCTGAAATGCAGATAGTGTCATAAAAATATCAAGAATTATATGCAGCCAAAGACGCAATATCGAACAAGAGGATATGACAATGTCTATTTTTTCTCTTATACGAATGTCAAACATGTATTCCGTATGTTGAGTGAACACATTCACTGGTCTGTAGTAGTTTGCCGAACTTTTAGCGGAGAGACGTATCTCTAGTTAGTCTTTTTATCTAATACTGGCTATCACAATTAAAAAAGTAGGTAAAACTTGTAGATTACAAATAATGCAAATACATTTTTTCTATTGTCTCACTTCCAATAGGGAATCTAAAAATGTCAACATTGACTGGGATAATATGAAGCTAGTCCTGAAAGACAAAATTATTAACACTTTTTCATAAATCCGATTGCTGAAAGATTTCGACTGGATTGTTTTCCATCTCAAAATTTCTCCAAGACAGAAATACTAGTCATACAAAAATACATGTAGCACCCATTTTCGTGACAATTTAACATTTAAACTGGTCATATTGTGCCACACATTTGCCAATTCTTAATTAACAAACTTATTTAAGATGTTTGTATACCACACTTTACCAAATTGTAAATCCTCTGAATCATGTTATTTCAAGTCTAAGCATACCATCCACGAATACAAATATACCAAAGCGAGCTTTCTGAACATAAATATAAAATACTTATGCTGAATCCAACATTCCCATAATATCTTCATTTTATCTTGCTTGTACAATATAGCTGGTAGCTGAAAGACAAGGGTAGCCGTTAACTTTTCTACATGATCCTATTTGATCAAGAGTCATTGTACTTATTTCTCCAACATTTTAACAAAATGTCTGTGCATGGTATATATACTATTGAATTTCGATATGACCTATGTAGCTTACAGCCCTACGCAGATCGACACAAAAACTTTCGTTTCAACCACGGCTAACATCCCGACAAGATTACATCTCTCTTTTTATGATACCTTGCTTTAGTCACAGCAATCGTATTATTCAAGTCTCATTGAATTACCTGGTTTGTTGGTTAGGTAAGTTCAATAAGATCATACGAATTACAATTTAAATGTGCGAGTGTAGCCCCTACAGGACTGTCATTAACAGGTTACGTTACCTGACGGCGCCGAGAGTGTCCGAAAGGCAGTCGACCAGGTAAACATGGGCGGGACCAGGACGCTTCAGGTCGGAAAGATCAACACCGTGTATTATCCATTTCGTTAACCATCATTACGCCTAGGAAAGAAATCAAGTAAAACTATTTGATTACCGTGTTACTCTGTAGTTTCTTCCGACTTTGTTCGGCGGCGTCATTTCATTGAGCAATGGTCTCGCGTGGAATGACATTGAAAACTAAAAGTTTTGTAATTTACAAATAGTGAAATATAGTATTAAATACACCTTAGCGGCAACATCAAAGGGTGTGAAGTCGGAGAAAGTTTCTATTGATCTCATTGGAAAGGTAATTTAAAAGTGATTGGCTTGATTGCAAAATGATGTAAATGAGGCTACCCAGGTTACGGTTAAAACATCAGTACCGCACCGATACGATGATAAGGACAGTGGTTTAGTTCATAAGAAATATCTCAACTATTTCACGAAATCCTTTAATTTACTCAGCCGGAAGTTGTGTACCGTTACCTGAGGTATATCAAATCTTCTTACAGAAAGAAAGTTCCGCTTCAGTGGTTTGAAGGTCCCTAACTTGTCAGTTTGTAATAATGCCCCACTCGAGTTGAAGGTATATACAATACTACAATATAAACCGTCAATTTCGGCTGATTTCTCGTCCTAGTACTCAGAATCCGGGTTTTTTCGTAGTCTGAATTCCAGATTTCTTTCCTCCACTCGCACATCCTATAGCGAAGATGTCCCACTCGAGTATATAAAGCTTCAATTTCAACTGGTTTTTTGTCCTAGTACTCAGAAACAGGATATTTTCTAGTTTGAATACAAGATGTTTTTCCTCAACTCGCATATCCTATTGCAAATTTTTTCCTTCCAGACAATATTTAATCTACGCTGGAGAAATGTAACAGTCCATAGCTTCACCCTAGTTCCAGAGCATTTGGTTTCGCTTTCGTTTTTGTGACAGGTTCATGTTTTTTCCAAATACTCCTGACTTTGTTTTTCCTATAAGTTCATAGTAATATAAACTTTATTTATCTAGCTACAATTATGAAACAAGTTATTCAAACTTACATTCGCTCTTGTTGGCCGGGGTATTAGCGCGCAGGGGGTCTTAATACTAGAGAATACCGGAGAACCCTGAGAAAACCACGTGGGCAGGTGACCCAATACCTTTTCACGTCCGATCGGGAATCGAACCCCGGCCGCCTTGGTGAAAGGCAAGTGCGCTATCCACTCCGTTACCCGACCATCGTTTCAGATTCCATGGTTTTTTTTTTATACCTGTTGAAGCTTTGGTTTGTTTTCTCTATTTTAATTTGGCTACATTTTGATATTTCATTGCAATGTGAATTCAGACTTTTAAAAATAATTCCATATATGCAATACTGTCATAGAATGTCATACATGTACTGCATAAAAACCCGCCACACCTAGTAAATGCAACCTTGAACCTCATCAAAAGAAGTTAATCTACTTAAGAAATATGATTTGAAATGTACGATATTAATCTGTCTCATAAATAGAGTATGCTCATGCAGCGAGTTTAATGGGTTCTAATAAATTGTTTAATATTAGACTTGTGCGCGCGTTTCTACTAACATTAGTCCCGCCTCCGCCAGATAGAGGGCGGGTCGGTTTGCCTTTCCGGTTGGTGATCAGTGGAAGTGAGCACGTCAGATGTTGCCGTATCACAAAAATTGTCGACAATTTATGTCGCTAAACACACGAGGCTTCAATGTAATCACGTTTTTCTCATTTCACAGAGCTGTGGACGGGTCACGTACTTAAATGTACAAGCTGTTTCCTTCTGTTTAATTTCATTTTAAAAGTTCCGTATAGGTAGCAGCTTGTTTTGGCGATTACTTTTTTTTTTAGCTATTGGCAATATATTTAAGAAATAGAGCCTATTGTATTATTGAAAGGGACCAGTTTTCATAAACACTAGACAAGTCTTGGCGGTAAATGTACTTTTTATTGCATTTTTCAGCGTAATTTATTGTTCTATATCGGTCTGCGCGTGTGATCCCTCTGCGCATGCGCCGTGATGTATTATCAATAGGTAGTCTAAAGCGGAAATGAATGAGAATGCCGAACAATGTCAATACATAAGAGCCATCTAGTTTACAAACTCGGAATACTAAAATCGCCATCATTGTCACTTGTTCGTGCTTGGAATTAAAATTTACTCATATTTTAGAACAATTTAAACTTAGCAACTCCTCTACACCATTTCAGTAATGTTTGAATACAGATCCATGTATTAATTAATACGGAATTAAATGAACCGTAACGATAATGACGCTGTAATAATGCGCTATTATAATTGGTATGTATGCGAAGCAGCTTAGCATGTTGTGTACTCGTTCATGCGAACAAACTTAAAGTAGGGTTGATTTCGCAAAGATTTTCTTATTGAAATACTTTCTTCTGGACATCTTTATTTATTTTTCAAATATACCACTTTATTACATTTTACCAGCGAAATATTGAAAATTATTTATTCTATAAATGTGATATCCTTCATATCCTTTATCTCTTTAGCTATCGACGATAAACGTGACTTTGTACAAACAGACTGAGGACACTATATGTAGTGCCCGTAAGCCTTTGAGTGAGATTCCCTAATGTAACACTAACGGTCAATTGTATAGTTATATTCAGTAATCCATATCTATTTCGCTATAGTGTCAACAAAGAAAAATACTTCGCTTAGTTATATTTGAACATTTATGGTGGCATATTTCTTGATGTCCGTGTAAGCTGAACTAATCATCTTCATAATGTCCACCCAAACATCTATGCAACAACGATGTGAACGTGTCCCGGAACTCGCTTGCGTCTCAAACATCCAGGGCGAACCCGGACATGTAATATTTCACAAAATTCTAGTTTTATCGTTCGCAAGGAATTGAGTTCTGAACTACCTTGGTCGGTATTTTCTCATGATTATAGCTGCAAAACTCTCCCTAATAAAGCGGTCGTCGCCAAAAATCGTGTTTACCTTATTAAGACATCGCTTACAGTGACATCTTCCTTACAAAACGGTAATATATAAATAAAGCAAGTTTACCTGTTTAATGTAGTTAACGCTAGGTAAAATTTGTTGTTTTGATTATTTTCCTTATGTAATGATGACACAACATCAATTGACCGTTCGTCCTTTGATCGGACAGCGGTCAGCTTGACGGCCCATGTTACCAAGGTCCGGAGTGACGTTTAACATGACATGGACAGCGAATCATTACATCGTTATAATTGTATCTATTAATGTCCGGAGTAACACTACTGGTCAGTCCGTCGGACTGACCGGTACTCTGTTGTGTCATTAGTCAAACAGACCGCTACAAAATTAACCGACAAAAACATCTCCTCGTCAAAACCGGACAGAACACATGTCCAGGAAAGTATGACATTGAGCTGCAGACATCTTGACCACTCGCAAGCAGACTTCTCGGGTCCAGAGTATGACGCGTCGATGACAGACGTGTCAGCAAACAACAGCGATGACAAATGTGAGGAAACATGTCGCGTGTACACCTTGTGTTCAAAATGAACGTTGACGTATCACTTATAATCTTTTAAACACCATACTTCCGCAAGCGTGTGTTTTGTTCATGGTTAATTTAGCAGTAAGAGTACTTTTCGTAAAAAACAACATTACGCAATTACAATGTATGCACCTGCTTTTGTTGTTGACAGTTCCCTGTCCTCATCCTCATCATAAACCAAAGCAGACCTACTGGCACCAGTGATGGTCTTACCATGACAATATTGTCATTTCCGTTAACGATAACGTTCGAACGTCGCGTGCCAATGTTCGCACCCAACAGTCGGTAATATTTGTGTAACATAAAGGTTATATAACTACATTAATCTTATATAACTTCAGGTACGATAAATAACGCCGAGCAGGAGAAATCCATCGTTGATGGTGTCGGTAAATCATTAAAGTTCGCTCCAGTAGACTATTTGGAGCCAAAGGTGAACCGGACTAACGTCAAAGGTCACGTGCCAATATTGAAGCGTGTCAGTGGCCGCACCAAGGATGGGCTCATTTAAAAGCAAATTGTAATTTCAATTTTTGAGACAAATTCAACGCAAATGTAATTTCAAATTATGATTACGATATTGCCCATAGAACATCGCAGTCTGGACAAAGTCCTTAATGAATTAATACGAAATGACTTCGCTGGAAATTATGCTGTTTGTGAAATGTGGAATTCGTTTTTTTTATTTAGATACCCCGCGTCGGCGCTCTTTTGATCTATTGAAGGCGAGAAATATTTAATGACACCAGGGCACATCAGTCGCATTCCAATTAAACTCACATCCCTTGTCGCCGCTGTGCTATACCTTTGTCAGGTTAACTCAAATTGTTGTTCTTTAAAAACGGGATATTTACGATACACTCCTTTTTCCGGTGTCATGAAAAAATCCATTAAGTATTCTAATAACATAAATGTATTGAAATCAAACCGGAATGACAATTTGACTCCCAAATAAAACAAACAAGTCCTATAAATGATATATATATTTTATTTCGAAACGAAATAATTAAATGACAAGAATCTCCTTGCTGGAGTCTTCTTTTGTAACACACAAATATTAGTCTTCAATAAGCTGTGAACACTTAGTTATCTACGACGAATGTTTTTTAACGTACATATTCACATCTTGACAATCTGGAACCGTTTATACTGACACTATTGTATAAACGTATTATTATGTCATCCATTCTAGCGAAAAGGAAATACATTTCAAAAATTAAAATTTATGAACAAAATTGGTTATGATTACTATAATCTTGTCTTTGTTGACGACATGAAACTCTGTTTTTATATGTCACTGAACACGCGGGCTGTGAAACCGCCAAATGGCCCAAATGTATTCGCAAAATGATGTTATTCAGATGAGGAAACTGTTGGATTCGCCATACAGAGACTGATTCGTAAACTGTGAATACTCAATTTGTAAATGAAAAAGCAATGAATAAAATGCGTCTCAATCCGGTTTGAGAAATCCTGAAAAAAATCCTTTAAACGAGTTTCAGTTAGTGTCATATTATGCTAAAGGTTTCGGGCTCTATCGAAAAAGTGCATCACAAATGAAATTGGGGCGTTTTATTCAATACCTTGACCATAACAGCGGTTTTTAAACAACAGCATCTGTCTGTATGATGATGTTCTTAACGTTGTTAAATGTATTAACGATGTAAAATGTAAAAATGGAAACATATATTTTGAATATTTTGGGAGTAGGCAGTCCAGTCGCTTAGTTACATATTTCATAGCACGCAGTTAGCCATGGCAAATTATTTTCTAATCAACTGGGTTGCACCCACTATAAATGTTTTGAATATTCAATTTTATACTTAAGAATGTGCTAAGTACATTTTTGAATACCCTTTGGAATACATGTTAATAATAGTGAAACAGTTGAAAAAAATCAGTAAGAGAAAGCTTCTGCTCAATTGACACTGGATCAACCAAACAATGATCTCCCTCTTCAACTGCAGCACTTGGGACCTGTTCGTTTATGCCAAACAACATGTGTGTCTGTTTTTAAAAGTAACATTTTTGGGCACAAATACTTGCGGACATGCATTTGTCAAACTTCGTCTGAAAACAGCATCAATTTACTAGGTTTGACCTCATTTCATTAACAAATATATCTGGTCCAAGCGGTCAAGCAGTCTCGATTGCGATAAACAAAAGCGGCCCAGGTATACCTCTAATGTCCCTTTCCTCCTACATACTCATATTTGTTGACGATGTCTGCCCATACACCAATTGTTAGTCCATTGTCTGAAAAGCATGAGTGGGAGGGGAGGCACTCTATCGTGTTGTGCTTCTAACATTTCAGTGAGATTACACTTTAAATTGTTCATTGAGTGTCCCCATTCCTTGTGGACACCGTCTTCATATGACGTTACAGTAACACGTAGTAAGAACACTGTTTGACTTGGCAATGCCCCACAGCAAACCTGCCGTTTATAACACTAACTGTTACATATTACCACAAGTGATTGACGGATTCCAGTCGATCCGCGACGATTGTTTGTTTACATCTGATTTCTTTCGAAATGCATATAGAAATTGTTTGGCATTGAAAGATATGTTGATGCATTTCCTCGTTTGTGTTTTTTCTTTATTATTATTATTTATTTAAAAATAAAGCTCGTTCACGCAACAAACTAATCGATGGTTAGAGGAATGACACTCAATATTATTTATTTCCCTTTTTAGTAATTAGTTCATTATCGGTGCGGAAGCGATTAGTTGAGCAGCTGGTCCATCGGAGTGATGGCAGACTGTGTAGTCCCAGTCTAAAACGTGGGACGGCGATAATAGAGACATTAATATTGTTTGACTTTTTTTCAATACCCACCTGTTTTCGTCCTTTCATTCAATTGTCACAATTACAGTGCAATTCTCCGGATAGAAATCAATAAAATATCGTTTATAATGTACAATTATTTCTATTTTGTTTTTTTACTTTAACTCGAACTAAGTTTCCGACCTTTTCTCATAATCATTCTCATTGTATAATTAAACAAAAATCCTATTGTTTGACAAACAAATCATTACGACCATACACAGTAATAAATATTAATCCAACGCTATCAAGACTTCGTGGCAGACGACTTGCTTCTGTTTGACCCCACGTTTGACCTCGAGCGAGATCACCGACGAAAATGGCCATTTATCAATACTGTAGTTTCGTATCTGTTGTGTTTATGTTTTGTGCTGCAGGTCCCGTGTCACCACGACATCTCAACGTTACGGGATGAGTTATCGTCCCCGAAAACTAGCAAGTAGGGAGAGCTAGCTACCTGTATCCTAGAATGATTTACTTTCATAGACGAAACATAAACATTGGTAAATCTATTAACGTTGAGGTCGACCCCCAACATACTGTCAATTTCTCGGTATCCAACCAATTGTCTGTCTGGCCAAAGAGACCGTGATTTACTGGGGAACAAGTCACATAAACAAAGACAGGAGTAACGGTGTGCGGACGTTTAGTTAAATATCACCGTAATCGTTAGTCTTCGCTACAAACGTAATGTACCGCAGACGGCTTACTTGATTTAGGAGAAAACTCCTCCGCCAAAAAAATATAAACTTCTGGCTTGGACGTAATTTTGTATGTATCGACGTATAATTCTGTATAGGCGTCCATAGATGATAAGGGTGATTGCTTTACAAGTTGATAGTACGGACAATATCTCTCATCTGCAGCAATGATTTTAAAACTATTGTCAAATAGTGACTTAAAAACATTAATCCATTTCGTGAAACCGTTTAGACATGTATTTATTTGTTTTACATTAAACATTGAATAATGAATATTCTTGAATAAGGATGTGTGAAAGCCAACACAATTGTCATTTGGGTGACTTATAACGGCTAGAAATCAGGACAAAAGTTACTGGGTCTACCGTGCATTGCACCAAACCAAACACATTATTCGTGTTTGACATGGATACTCAAAACCTTTCAATAATATGCCATGTTAGCATCTACACACTGCAGCAACGTAGTACCCCTTCCGTACATACATGTTAGGCTTCTGAAATCACCTTAATCCCCGTCCTAAATATTGTACATGTACTATACATACATTTTTGTACATGCACGTGTTTTGTATGATCAAATCTGTCCATGATCGCAGCACGTACATAGTTTTTGGAGGCGTAAACATCAACATGCATAACATGTTCTAAGAATTTCTCAGAAGCGTTCTTCTTCTCTAAGTGTTATTGTGTCTTATACTAATGTAGAACACCTGTATCGATAAATATGGGTCATAGACCTCGTTTTGAATTGTTCGGATAGTTTGGAGTATTGAGTGACGGTTCCCTTCGCCAGGAGATAATCTCTAGTACCTAAAAGGTTTTTACTTCGGTACGTATTGGTAAGTGTGTGTGAGATCGTTCTTAGATGTAGAACCAGGTTACATTATCAGGAATTTAACTGTTTAATTTTCTATTCAGTAGACTTAATTTTCTTGGCAAAATGACACATTCTCGTTTTTTAACCGAAAGCCCTATACTGTCTTATGTAAACTAATTTGGTTTATTATAGTACATCGTATATACAAATGCCCGTTTGTATGAATTGGCGTATTTGACATGAATAAAGATTTGGTAGAAAGTAACCCTGGGTCAACAACTGTTGGTGTTATATTTGGGAAATGTTTGTAGGTAAGAGCATGCTGGCTCTAAATCTTGATAGTATTCGATGGCTTGCTTTGGATCCAAGATATCTAACATACCAGCCGTACGCACGTGTTTTACCTCTGAATGAGTAGCGTCATATGACGTGATTCTGTCGTCTATATAAGGAGGGAAATGTGTTAAATGAGTATCGGGGTTTAACACATGTTTGGTAAACCGACGAAGACATTGGGTTAATGCATTCCTTGTTTACCTTCAGCGATACGCACATCTTCCGGAGAAACTTTTATCACAAAATACGATTTCCGGTTTCTATTTTGCTATGTGTGGCAAGTGCTATTTCCCTAGGACAAAATGTATCATTGCTTATCATCTTTTAAACCCAATTGCATAAATTAAATTATATTTTCTAATTTGAATTAATTCAATTAAAGCATCTTTGAGTATCTTAATCGGTATTTAAACGACGATGTCGTTTAGGCCGCGAAATTTGTTATTTCATAAGAACGATAACTCCAGAAGGTAGCCGAATATTGTTTCGCTAGACGGACGGTTGCTTCTCTTAGGAGATTAGATGTTTTGAAGAAAGTTGACTCTAGAAGGTACCAGAATATTGTTTCGCATCACATCTGTCAGTCAAGTGCTGCGATGCTTTTCCATCAGGATCCACTTCATTAGTCCAATATTCGTTTGGTCGTGACGTGACGTGGTGAGGGGATGAGTGATGTGATCGGCTGGACCACATTCAGCCTCCCTGATCACTTCTCGAGCGTCCAACGGTCACACTCGGCAAACACATTGCAGATTCATTAGCTGGTCCTCTTGAAACTGTCATTGCAGAGATTCGTTTGTTTATTATTTGATTTAGTTCCAATAATCTTGTTACCTCCCTTTAACACATAATGTTGGCGTTTATTATAAGGAGAAGCAACAACAATATTATACTGATTGACTCTACAAACGATCCATCATAACACTTGCATGAAAACAAACGCAAACCTCGTGTTCGTCAGTTTCACGCATCTGTACATCCCCCCCCCCCCCCCCCCCCCCCCCCTAATTTTAATTCTTGATTGCTGAATAAATCGTTTTTTTAACAATCGATCTTGGTAATAAACTTTAAAAAAAAACACCTTGACACTGTAAAAAATGCGCGATTCAGTTACTTTAAATGTGCAGAACGATAGCGACGTTGACTATTTCTGAACAAGTTAGATACCAAGGTGTTTTAATACCTTACCATATTCTGTACAGTGGGCGCTAGAGGAACACGGCAAGACACTTACTCATATTTAAAGAACATGTGTAGAAACATCGCTGTATTCCACGTGTATATGCAACGATAAAATTAGGGCACGATGCAAATGATCAAACAGCCAATCAGAAACTAAGCCTTAGGTAATGCATGTCATTTCCTGTGTCAGTGTATTAGTATCAGCTTTTTTGATAACTCCTCCTGAGCGTATAAGAAATAGGTTAAACACATTAGTACCGGTGTTAAATATGTGTTCGTATACAAACCCATCTTTTAGTGATAAATAGAATAGATGATATTGCGTAATGTTTATTATTTCCCTTCATAAATGCATATTATATCCATTTTATTTTCAATATTTCAGAATGTGCTTATTGTATGTAAAATTGGCTGTCGAAACGCATCAAATGCGTATTAGAAGTCTTGTTTTCCCTATACAATGTACAATGAATTAATATCTATTTTAATAATAGGATAACCTGAACAGATTAACACACACACACACACAAACGAGAAATAGTCTTAAGCGGTAAATGTCATCGATATACAGATTGCTGACTAAATACATAATTTATAAATAAATATTACGTTATTTACGCTACAATAACTGTAAATTATAGAAAACCAGCATAAACATCAATAAATATATTTAATGTTTTCAATATTTAATATCCCAATTTTGTAGCAATGGAAGACATTACAGTTTATATTTCGAGATAAGTAACGTCATAACAACTTGCTATTTTTATAACGATGAATGGCGTTATAAGTGAAACTATGGAGCAAAACTGTGGACTCTCCATCTTTGGAAATGTGAAGATGCGTCTCTATGATATCACATATCTGTCAAACGCTCTAGACTTTGATTTCTTAGATGCATACTTATTTAATAGTTAATTTTACATGAAATAATAGATATAATTATCATCCAGCGTTTAATTATTACAAATTTGACGAATAAAATAAAAATAAAATATTTACAAAAATCTACGTTAATAGCATAAATTAATTAGGATTTTTTTGTATTGGGCTAGTGACTTCTGCATGGGGGTCTTCCACGTGGGTGAGAAAGACAATGATTTATTGACTATAACTGGTGGTCGTCTGTTAAATACAATACCTGCGTGAGTAAATCACGTCACAGCTTAAAATTCATTTCACGAAAACGTTGATTCGGCTGTCTTATGCATGCCTCTTACATCATTTGTAGCAAGACAATTATATATTCTAGGCTATATTTGGAATCATAAATATTTTAGTCCCCATCAAACTGCAGTCGACAGAGAAATAGTGTTATACGCATGCATTTGGAATAGTAATGGTATATTTTATACATATAAATACGTAATATTAAAATTAATTGGTATTAATTAGCGCGCTACACTGCTTCTGACAGTACATTGTCATATGCATTGCACTAAAGCTACTTTCTAGTTGTGGAATTTGAAATTTTGTCTTTCATCATATTTGTTTTTGTTGAATTATTGGCAATTGGCGTTGTGATAAATTTTCGACCTTGACGTGTCTATTTGTATGTATTTGGGGTCTGTCTGGTATAACATATATAGATAACTTGAATGATTCATGTTTGATCTACAATTTTGATAGACAAATTGAAATTTTATAGAAATTCAATCATTGTTCTAATCCAGACTTGAAAGCTCTCCAAGCATATTTCATTCATAAATCACATGCATAGCTTATATATATGTAAAGGCTAAATCATAGATTTGTTCCGTTATTCACACAGTTAAAAACATCTAGAATAGCTCAACCTTTGCAATTCATAAAATTGATAAATATTTTAACATTAAGTAACATAACATAATACTTCATCCACATACGTCATATATTATTATATTTATCTTCACACTTTGAAGATATATATTTGTCTTGAGATTTGCCGTATACTATAGCGTGTCATATATTTTATGCATGTGTATAATAAGAAATATAGAAAAATATAAATAGCATAACTACACCAAAATTTCTACACGAGAGTTAATAGATGTATGTATTTAGAAAGTGTTTTGTTTTTTAAATAATTAAACACGTCGATTTAACATCGATCTTGGATGTTATTCGTCCAAAAGCTCTTGTTCATTGTGTAATACAAATGATTTGACTATAAGTTGTAAAACCTTTACAAAACGTCTAATACTTGATTGCATGACGCAGAATACAATACCATATATGTTTTATCACAAACACAGAATCTGTGATCTCATAAGGCAGATTTAGCTATTTAGCCTTCTATAAAACTAGCCTAATGCTGAAAATGCTTTAAAATTGGTAATTTTTACAGCCAGTCGCGATCTTCTTGTTTTCTTTCTTTCACACTAGTGAAAATTTGAATTTCGCTTTTATATTCATGCAAGAAGAGGACTGGTTACATAAAGAATATTTAATATGAAACCGTTATTTCGTCCAACTACAAACTGTATACCTTAATTTTATTATGAGCTAAACTAAGATGAAGATGATTAGTAAAAATAATAATCGCTTTAAAGCTTAACATGCACTAATAATACCACGAAAATAAGATTTACGAATAATGAATGAACGAATAAACGAATGCGTGAATAAAAAAGAATCTCAAAAAATCCATTAATCATTTAATCAATTAATCATTCAATTACCCAGTCGATCAGATAAACCTATTAATCAATGGCAATGTTATCGACAATCTACTGTCCGGGGTCCTGTCCCCCCGGCCTGTAATTATCTACCTAGGCCCATTGACCGCACCCCGTCCTGCCCTGCCCGACCCCCCGTGTAGCGGTACGGACCCAGCGGTATACCGAGTCGGGACGTCCCCAGGTACAGCGGTGGAGCGGGAACAATAACGGGACCCTGGCCCACGGCAGGACTTTGATGTGATGATGAGTAGCGAACAAAGGCGAAGAACAGATAAGGACCTGATTAAGACCTCGTTCATTTTGTCTTTGTTGTTCCTCTTTCTTCATGTCCCACCTGTCACTCATCCTTTCGGCGATCGTTCACTTCTCGGCAAATACCATGTACCGGGCATTGATTTACATGTCTTGTTACATGGACCGTTATGAAAATATTTTTGTTAGCAAGAATTTGTGTGATTTTCTTCTTGTTTTTAAACAATGTAGTATAAATATAAGTCTATTGCACGCCTACTGCACTGCTTAATTCACAGTTGATAAAGCTTCGGAAACTAGTTTTTATATATTTGTTTAATTCTCCATTTTGGCAACAGATATATATATATTTGTGCTACAGCAGTTGAGAAATTAACAAAATATCTATTTCAATATTTTTCAAAGTTACTTGAAGATAAATAACAAAACTGGTACCCTTCACGTAACTATTTATTTTTAAACAATATATATAAACTCACACAGAGTCCATGTCTACTTTTCTCTGTTCAAGTGAGTATATAAATGGATATTTCATTAAGTAAATAAACTAAATGGTAATACTGCTACGGTAACTTTAGTTTTGTAAAATAGTTCACAAAGTTTGAATCTTCCATTGTATTTCCTCTCGAACTTTAATTAATTCTTCTTTAAACCGGGTTTGTCTCATTTTATTTTTTATTTCTGGGATAATTGTAAAAGGACGCTGTCGTTAATTGTATTTGAATTGTGTGCTGATTAGAAAGGTTACTCCCGTAAATACTGGTGTGATATAATGTGAACGGTAAATATATCAAATCTCCTTCCTTGAACAGATTTTGTATGATAGTATCTTCCAAAAAAATGCAAATGCATATTTAAATTCGGAATCATCATAATCATCATAAAATTAATCTCCCTCATCTCAAACATCTTACCCAGTGAATGTTTAATTTGACAGCACCGAGGAGCTTGATCCCTACCCATTATACTTCACTATCTGATCCTAAAACTTAAAATCACTTTCAAACTCTGTAACGTAAATATGACGTGTGCTATTTTTTTCATTAATTTACCTAAACCTATTAAAATGAATAATTAATAAGAAAAAAGTCGTAAGAATCCGTATTTTGATTTTAAGATAGATACGGTTCCTTTCTCTCTTTTTCAATAGCAATAAAACTATTACAGGACCAACCCATGTGTCCTAACCTCTAAACGCCTTACAGCTTTTGATAAAATGATTAATTTCAAACTAAATGTCAGCGCATCACCTTTATTTACGTAAGCAATTTCGCTATTTAATAATTTAGCACAAAAAAAACCCCAGTAAAATAAAGCAAGCCTTCTTTGAAAACTTATTAAAAACATGGTTCTTATGAATTAATATTCAAAACTTGTATCAAAATGATAAATGTTGCAATATGTATTACAATTATATATATTAATATACTCTAAACAAGTGTAAAATAATGGCATATGGCGTATGCAAGCGGTAAAAGGTGGTCCAGCCGTATATTATTCTATTAATTAATTAATTAATACTAATTAGTGAAATATAAGACAAGTACTGAGGTCATGTAATATTGTTACGTTTTGATATTTTTTGAGGAGCCATCCTTCATGTTTTGATAGATAAATGTAAGAACACAGTTTTGCGATTAATACCTATCAGCATCTTACAATTTAGTATCCGATTTTCATACATTTAATTTGTTTTGTAAAACAAGTTTCGCTCAATTAATTATTCATTCAAAGGAATATGTAAATTTTCTATAGTTTTCAACACATTTGTATTTTCCTACAGTTCAAAATTACCTTTAATTCTTTGTTAATGCTATTTTAAATCCAGTTTTTATTGCCGAAATTTGGTCTAATAAAAAATGTATTAATGTTTATATGTTACGCTTGTTGACGGTATTTAAATAACGATTCATATTATTCATAAGATAAATAATTTAAATGTCTTTGTTTTTTACAAAATCGTATTTTTGAGTAGTTAATTGATAATCACATGTCTTTATGTTCGATTCACTTTTAAATGAAATTTGAAGTACAAATAGTCAACAGTAATTCAGAGACTTACACGAGAAGGATGTTTTTTCTTTTTCATAACTAAACTTAAGACTTAAATATTTTAAGGTTGATACAGTTTCTTATCCAGTGCAAATTATATCATTTACCACTAAGTAAAATATAAGTGAAAAGTTTATTTTGGTGTCGTCTACGAAACAAAAACAATTGCTGTAAAATATCGCATTTATATTGACTTTTGCATGCGTTTATGTTCTTAAGAAAACAGAACTTACTCAGGCAACAATAATAAACAACATTTACTTTCTTACAACCACAACAAAACGATTTTAAAGGTGTTGAATTCACACCTAGTGAAGTATACAAACACAATTATCTTTGATACGTACGCCCTCCCAACATATTTACAGAAAATATTTTCGGTGTCTTCAATGAAATAATATCATATTGATGGACTTGTAACTCGCGTGGTAGAACCTGTCGCGTGGGTTTTGGAGAATTGCCCTGTGGACAGAACGGTTTAGCGTAGGAGTAACTTGGAAAGAAGTTAACCCCCAAGGGTATCAATAACCGTATAGAATATACTAAAACACGCGTCGGCACCTTGTTTTTGTCGAGTTGAGGAGGGATTATCGTAATTTAAACACAAAAACTTGTTCTTTTTACACAAGTGTGAAAATAGCTGACTGATAAGAGTCGATTTTTTTATTGTTTCGTGTTCGCGCGGCTGCGGTACCCAATAAAGATGTAACGATCAAAGAGAAAATAATCGCTAATACATATCTTACACAAATATTGAGGGTTGTAAAATTGTATGAAATCACCGTGTTAGACTCATATTGAAACATTAAATTAAATACCTTTTTATTTTAAATGCAATATGTTATTTCATTTAATGAACTATTTCTGGTTTTAATTATGAAAAATATCGATTCATTTTTTTTATCGATTCAATATATTCCATTTCAAAAGCCTTTTCCCCTTTCGTGCAAAAAACTGCAAGTACCTTTGAAGAACAAAAAGAACATTCAAAATAGAGAAATAAATACAGAAATTCACATTATTGAAAGAAATATAACTTTAATCCGAATTTTATATAACTGTATTTATTGCCAGCTTACGGTTAATGAATGATAATAAAACATTACTCACGTTAAAGAATCAGGGTGTGATGCTGGTCGTAAAAGAAATAAGTAAAACCTAACGCAATGGTATTATGTAAAACGCACACGATTTTAATGGCGCATTTTATCACATATATAGCGGGCTTATCTTCTTCAAATAAAAACCAAATATCCAAAAAATGTTGAGTCAATGGAATGCTTGGGTGTGTTAGCAAAATCGAACGAAACATGTTACACATGATTTTCGACTTAGAATAAAAGACAGTAATGAATAGCTTCTCAAAAAGTACTTTTATTTCAATTAACGAAATCCCGATTTACACATCAAACGATGGCGGAGGTTTTAGATGTGAAATAAAAATGAATCCGTTTCAGACTTGTAACCAAACAGCAGCGAAGTGAACTTTGATGATGGTCGCGCGCATCGATTCTACATTAATTTTGAACGCGGTTGTCATGGCTACTGCATCCTCTTACCACCGTCCGGAGTGTCTGTGTGGCCAACCCATTAGGACGGCCATTAATTATTGGTCTATGGTGTGCCCGTCAGTCCATCGTTGGAAAGCCATTGTCTCGCTACCTAACAGTACAAGTACCGTATTACAGAGCCATCCAGCATCCTTTCCTTTGGTGTGAAAACGTACCGATGTTTTACGTTAGGAAAGTCAAGAAAAATCAGTTATGGCAACGCAAATATATCAAATATTATTTCTATCTCAACTTAAATTCAATGTTTGTTTCGGAAGTTTTAAGAAGTTGTGCAAATTATTTTTAACATTGGTTCAGTGTAAACAATAAATGATTCTTAAAAAACTGCATGTATTATAAAACACTCACCAAAGGAAAAGTTTGTTATTCTAAAACAGTTAGGGTGAAGCTACACGTAGGAGGGAGCGGTATCACTGTACTATGGATATATATCCAAACATTTATCATTATTGTGCTGAAACGACCATTTTTTGTTAAATGTTATCCAACATCTACACTAAAGGCAAAGCAGTAAATATGAAAATAACATAACATTTAGACACCAGATTTAGATATGTATTTAAATATAAAAATTTACATAATGATATTCGACGTAAAACTGACATTGTAGTCGACCTTTCTCGACATAAGGTCCATAACACTTCTGAATAGTGAAGGTACGGAGATAGAACGCTAGCTATCTCTCGACTTTCACCCCTAATAGCCCATAACTGGTAGTTCTGACAAATCATTATTTATTTTAGAAATCTCCTTAAATACACGTATAATATTTCTATTTTAATCTTGTGAATATGTTTGATATACACATATAATTTTGTTTTGTTTTTCTAGTGAATATATTTGGAACGTTTTTGTCTTTCGTGCGTCAGATACACATATACATGTTTTCGTTATTTTCCTTGTGTATGTGTGTATATATATATATTCTTGTAACAAAATTTAAAACTTATTTAAATACTTTCATAAGCCAGAATTTCCCCGGCCACTGATTAAGACCAATGGAGGGTACGTTCCGTTTTACCGACTAATCATTGACTACAAACTGACAGACATTGGGCGGAAAATAAATAGTAAATATTACAGACAGCACACACATACGACTCCTGCTTAATACTCACCAAAATTAACCCAGTCTCACCTCTATCAGTATTCCTTGTAAGTTTTGGGTACTTATTCCGAATAAATTTGTATGTATAATAAGAACTTTCAGTAATTATGTGTATTTCTTAATTACTGTTTTATTTAATAATTTATCTGTTACGTTCAACAGTTCTAAGCTTTATTCTGTGTTATGAATTCATTGGTTCTCCTGAATGAATACAATGTTAAACTATTTATATTGATTAAAACGCGTTATGATGGTAAACGCAGAAACGGGGAATCGAGCGATGTTTTTATCTAGGGTTTTTTTCAGGTTTTAATTTTATTGGTTTCCTAAGATACACAGCGATGCATTCGCTATAAAATCAAAAAGGATGGCAAAATTGTGACGTGTTTACAAAATATATCTATGTTACTACAATTAAAGTATAAACAATCCTACAAAACATTGTAATAGTATTTTCGAATATAAATGATAATGAAAACAATGTTAATGCAAATGACGATATGAGATTTGAAGATATTATTGTTTGAAGCTTTGTATCTATAGTCAATGAAGAAAATGGTCAAATACAAACTTTTGAATATATATATTTTAAATTAATCTTGTCACCCTCATGAACAAATTAAATGCAACTGATATCGATTGTATATATACAAGATGTCTTTATAGAATATATTTCCTGACTTTTCATAAAAAAAGGAAATTAGTAAGAAATTAGCTTTTAAAACTCCTGCCACTACAGATGTGATAAAATTGTTAATATTTATACATTAATTTTGTATTCAAATTTTACTTATACCTCAACTCTTAACATCTCGCATTTACATTTTGCGTTGTTGATTCTTTATTTTCTGGCCATTGTTTAGTTTTTATAGTGAGTCAGAAACGTTTTGATTAACAAACGTAAATATTGAACAATCAAAAAACTTATTCAATATCGCATTGCTGCAGACTTCAGAGATATTTTTAATATACATTTTAATATATCACTCTCATGTTTAACGTTGAAAATATCACCTAAGCATATGTTACACATAGTTTTTCTAAAACGTTCAGTATAAATATTTTCTGTTCGATTTTCGATATATCATTCATGCAAATTTCTTATTCAAACACTACTGTGACCGTAAATGTTTTCAATGGATCAAAAGCTTCCAAACAAAACATACTCATTATCATTCAGATTCTGCTTCGCGTTTATATTACATATTCATAATATGATTTTGGCATTTTTTCTCCTTCAAAGTGAATAACTTATGGTAGGCAGGTAATACCGTTGGGCCAAGTGAAATGGGAGATTTCGACATAAAATGTCGCGCATGCGCATCCTTTGATCGACCTAACCGCTACAATTGTCCTACTATGACATTTCCCCCTTATCTGCATATGTAAACATTTTGATATATCACGAACAATAATTAATATCAAATATTCTATATTTGTTATAGTTCAAAATAGTATTGTGAGCTGTTTTACTTTTTATTAAGCTTTATGCTGTTGCAAAACGAAGAAAATTAATACCACAACACATATATGATAGAGGTTCTATAAAGCGATATGCAGGTTAATAAGATTGACGTTAGGGAAACCTTTGTTGAAAATTGATGAGTGAAAAATTAGATCAAGTTACATAGTAGATAATAAATAGGTAACTCTGGGTTTGTGGATAATGGACGTTACTGTTACACATGAGGGGATCTCACCTGTTTGTTGTCTGGGATAACACATTCACTCCTTACCCCATCAAAATAGACATTACCAGACATTTACGCTGTTTAGATGTTTACAAACATTACCCTGACAAATCACCAATTTGTTGGAACCCCCTATATATTTCGACAAAACAAAATATAAACCCCCAGAAATGATTCCCTCTTCCTAAAAAACAGAAATTTAACAATACGAGATGCCTTGTTTCCTGTTATGTCTAAAGTTCATTCGACAAGACTTTTATATTTTCGATATATTATTATTGATCGTAAGCCATGCTATTCTCTTAACATTTTCTGATGTAAAAGTTACATTATTGTCTTGATCAAAATAATCCATGTGGTGAAAGGATATCGCTATATAGATAAAACTTCAAACGAGCAGTGTGTTGTCGTTTTATAAATGAATTAAATATACGTATATAATCTAGTTATAGTTATAACATACTATTTGTAAATTTGTACGAAAGGTCGGTCAACAAGATTACCAACTTAGAGTGGCCCTTTCTCGAATACATACATCAAAATATACTTTGCATATTTCCGGTTATAAACAGTCTGCAATTATATTTCCGTTAATTATCTGTCACCCGTCCTAATTATAAGTTCACGTGCGTGATAGTAAAATGCATATATAGAAAATATGTTTGTATAAAATATTGGCGAAGGTCATGAAGCTCCTCAGAGGTTTCAATATAATATGAAATGATCTAAATACGTATAAATACGTTATGTTACCCTACAAATTCCCATATGTCTCATAATATATATAAAATATCTTTTAATGTATATTTGTTAAGCAGTTAGGTCGACTAATGGTAAAAATATGTTACCATAATAAACACATTTATACATAGCTTAACAAGGATAGTTTTTCCATAATAAACATTCATAAATTGTTTGTATTTGTTTATATTGAATATTTAGCTGCCTGTTTCACAATAAAAACCCATTTTCCTTAGCACAGCTAATGATTTGCGGGTCAACTGTTTTCCCAAATGAAAACAATGTTCGCTAACAAGGTCAATGGATTGGAGCTCATTTGTTCTGAAAGAAAGTACATTTTTCCTAACAAGAGAAATGGTTTGGTTTCTCTGTTGTTGTGTACGTGCGCGCTGGTCGTTAGCAGGGAGTACATTGATGACCAATGTCCAGTAGCATGGTCTGCTGCAATAAGACACCCATTTGTCATACGAGGACAATCTTGAAGCGTGTGTCTGATTTATAGCCGGGTTCTGTATAACTGGACATTGAGACTGACCATTGCCATTTCATAGCACTGTCCAGAACTGACCGGATTTAGCGTGGTTTTATTGCCCCCCAATTTGTACAGATGATTGTAAAAGTGCACATTCACGCCATAACACCAGACAATTAGCGAGAAATAAATCCACAGAATACCAACAAAACATTACCGTCATGTACATGCTATTTTCACCACACGTGCTAGATTTGGCAAATACTCATTATTTTCACCACACGTGCTAGATTTGGCAAATATACATAGACCTTGATATTTCTAAAATAAAAAATAAAATGTACGTCAATAACAATATAAAATATTATTCAAATTAATCGCTTATTTTTTGTTTTCATTTAATTCCTTTGAAAAAAATATGACTGTAAAGTGTTATATAAATGTCGACTTATGAGATAATTTTATGCGTTACTGAATATTATTTGTTCAAGTCTGGGTCTAAATCATAATTTATCATCTATATCAATATTAAATACTGTCACCTATTTATATTTGGGTCAGATGCGATGAGATAGTGAATTAATACAATTAACATTAGCAAGCTTTTGCATCGATCACCAAGTTCAATTGTTTTAACTACAGATATGACTTAGATTTATTATCACTACTCCTTAATATTTGATAATTTTGAGATTTATTAATGTATAGATTAAATATTTATCTGTTTAAATAATTTTTGGATATATTTATGTTATTATTTCAAATGCGAACAGTCATAAACCGATACGACCATTTGTTTTAGCTGTATGTGTGAAATACATGCAACACGTTATATCTTTAGAAAATCTAAATTTCAGGTACAATTTCCAAAACGCCGATCACACATCATCACAGAAGATTTACGATCTGATAACATTTATTATTCATTTTAAATCTGCATTAAAACCATCAACCAGAACCAGCATACCAAACGAATACAATTATAAAAATCCCTACACTGTTTGTAAAAATTTATTATATTTGAATTTAATTTAATTTCTTAAAAAGATCCAAACGATGCATAACATACTTTTTATTTTAAACATGCGTAAACATGCACATATTTATCCGTTAAATTTACGATCATTTTTACCGTTGACAATTGGTTAGTTAAAGAAGCCCATGGGTTATCATGGAGCCCAGACATTTGTTTTGATAATCGTTATTTGTTTTAATTAAATAACACAAATACGTTGCGTCACCGCAGCCTCTACTCTGTAATCTGTCATAGACAATAAAACATTTAAAAATCCAATTTCAACCAGATTAACAAAGTTTGCTTTGATATAAGATCTCAATCTCATTAGATCCCGAGTAAATACGCGGGTGTATGTGATCTTTCAACTCGAAAACGATCGTGATAGAAATCCAACAGAGAAAATCGTATTCACACAGCTTATAACAAAGGCCTGACAAAGGTATATACGTAAACACCGAGACACCTCTAGTTACTGGATCGTATGATACGAACAAGATAATAACTGAACAATTCATTTCTTTGGACTTGAATTTACTGTTTAATTTCGTTTCATTTATACCTAGCCTTTCACTGACGACGCCGAAAAGTAGAGCTTTTTATGAACCCGAAGTGTTATTCAATCACCGTTCTCCTTACTAACGCACAATTAACCCTGAATATCTCACCAGGGTGCAAGAAAAAATGTTTTCTTTTCATATTTAGCAAGCACCATGAGGGGTAACATCCTTCCATCTTCAAAGAGAATGTCGGTAGAAAATAAAAAAATAGAATACAAAATAAAAATCTAAATTATTCAGTTTTCCTCATGAAGTCTTCGGTAGAATCAGTGAAGTGTTAACGATATTAAACTGGGGCGATATGTGGTTAGAATATAGCCCTACACTTGTACGTACCGGGACGTGTAAGTGTGAATGGGGGTCACTCAAGCATGTCAGTATATAGACCAGCCCCCTGGCTAAATATTTATCAGTCATCTGTTTCACGTCAAAAGAATGCTTTTAAAACCCCGTTCCACAACATCTATTATTTTTCTCCAATTTTGAGTGGTCCGTATGCGTATTGTATTTAACATTATAATAATTCTAATATATCCTCAATAGTCGAACAGTGTTGACATTCATTCTTTCCAATTTCAGGAAAAACTACAACAAGCTATTATTCCACATCAAAGGAACCGACCGATCTACGTCACGAGGCAAAACAGAATCAATTAGTCACGTGGGACGGCGCTCGCTTCTGATTGGATAAAAGTAAAAGTCACATGCATAATGTTCTGAAGTGAAAATGGTAGTTGTTCAGTAGTGGGGGTGGCTACCTGACTGACGCTGTACGTACAACGATGGTCGGTTAACTCGTCACTAAAAACACAAATCATCTGAGTACAAGATAATAATACTAAGTGTATCGAGGCTATGAGTTCCTACCTAGGAAACCTACTGCCGGCACACATGGCTGCTAACGCTGGACATTCGGATGTGTTCTATCCACGCGCGGAAAAGTCAGCGGACAACCATCATTCGGCAGGATATCATACAACGTCAACTCATAATATGTGTTACGAAAATGAAAATTCGACATACAGCATGGGTAACTATAATTGTTATCCCATGTACGAGAGATTAGACTCTCAGAACCAGATCCAACCTATGAACCTTGTAGCTAAACAGCAAGGATACTGTCCCGGTGGAAACGGTAGCATATATCCTTATCAAAATTCACACAATTTTAGCCATTCTAATCATTTGCATGGGATTTCACCTTACCAGGATGACCGACCGAGCTGTGTTAAAACTGAGGAGGGGTGCATCCCCACCCCTCCGCCTACCTACCCTTTACATGAACAGCACCAATCTGTGGGTCAGATCCCCTCAATATCGGGTCAGGAACTGAACCCACACCATCCACATCTTTCCACAAATCCGTCATCAATTAATGGAATTTCTCAACAAAATATGGCAGTATATCCATGGATGCGAGCAGCCGTAAATGGAGGTATTGTATTTATTTTTTATTTGTTTTAGAATGCAAATATAGAGAGAGATAGACAGAATGTTTGTGGAAATAAGATAAATATTTCATGTCACTGAGCGATGACTAGTCATCGGGCTCCCCTGCCGTAAATCAACTTAATGGTTGAGTTAATGCGAGCTGAATTACACATGCAGCAGCAAGGCCTAGTTGTATGGCCAATGTTTTGTGAAGACATTACTGTGGTTTCTCAGCACTTCATATATACATTGTACCAGCCTTCAACAGTTTTTAGACAGGTTAGGACATCTACTCTCAAGTTCTCAGGTTGTTTCGCGCAAATTTCCCTTTCAACGCCCTGCATAAAACCCCTTATGTTTTATGAAAATGTGTTTGACTCTGAAATGCGAGCTATTTGTATTTTCACGGTCGGTGAATACACGGCTATAATCCTACACCAGGCTAGCTCCCGGTTCATTGGAGATGGTTATCGCGCGTTATAAATGTATTTATTTCACTAGCTAGGGTCCGTAACATCTTCACACACAAGTAACCTTAAAATAATTTCCGAGGCCTGTCAATAACGACGTGATTTGCATAAAGGCCGATCCCTCTCGGTCACTCAATGTCGCCTGTGTGGATTTGTTGACAGATGGGTTGTTACGGTAACAAAAAATATCTCATATTTATTTTCATTTACTGACAAGAAGTATTTGTCAAGATAACATGATTATTTTTTACATTTTTCAATAGAATTGTTCTTCAGATCTTTGGTATTGTTTATAATTCTTTTTACAACAGAAAATGTCACTATCAAAGAGTTATTTTTATTTATGTATTCGATTTTATTATTGTCTTTTAACAAGTATGTATGAAATAAAAAAATAGGTATTTGGGGATAGCAAATATACCTGGAGCTTTTTCCAATAAATACATAATTTTAGTCCACAATTATATACAAAATGTGAGGCTATTTAAATTGTTATACTAATAAAATATCAAAATACATATACAAGACCAAAACAGTGTACCTCTCCACAAATATGTGTCGGAAATGGACATAAATAGAAACTCAGTTTAATTAATCGGATATGAATTGATTTAAAATTCTCCAATTAAAACCTGACCCGTTAATTAACTCATTTATTAACTAGAATATGTAAACTTGGTATCATTTTGTTTGATATGATACATCATACTGCCTAAATAGCTCATGACTGTGGTTGAAGGTTTTTACGATCTTTTGACTGTCCTGCGCTATATAAATCTCGCCTAAACTCGGAACTTAAAGCATAAAAAGTAACCATTAGGCCATTAATTTATCATAAAACCAAGGAGTATAATTCATATCTCACTCCGTATGAAAGTAGCTCTTCTACGTTTTGTTTGTGACTTGTTCGGGCAGGAGGCGTGCTCTGTAATTCTGTGAGTTTGTTAGTCGCTCATTACCCTAGACGTTTATGGTCAGTCATAGACTGTTTATGAGGTGGCAACCCGTCTTTTTATGACCGCCAACCTCTCACTGTATTAACGCCAGCTTATCGTTGACCCATGGCCGTAATTCATAAATGGCATAGAGGATATGTTTGAAGCAAGTTCTAAAAATATGAAAATGAATGATTTAGAAAGCGTGAAATATTTTAATTGATTCATGAGGTTGGAACTTGTTTATGAACTGTTCTGCTCATCTGTATATCTCCACGTGTTTGGGGCACTCACTCAACACCGAACCTGGTAAAAACACCCATTTTACCTTTGAACAAGCCATTAAAGTTATAATTGATTTATTAGGAACGAACTGTTTTCTAACCGTAAGCGATCCCCCAGTACAATTTACAAGGAACGGTTTTAGATTTTTTTCGTTTTCCATTATTGAAACGGCATGTCTTCAATTAGTTTTATTAGGTTTTTTATGAATATTTTTAATCGTTTCCGTGTGAAAATTGCTTTATTTTTTTCAACCAAATTCTCACAACTATTTAAAATCATTAAAATAAAAAGAATATGGCTAGCCTGGAATTGAGATGTTTTATTTCTAGTAGACTGATCAAGGGCAAAGTTAATGGTTTTACAAAATAATCAAATTTTCTTAGAACTGTATTTGCTAGCAAACCGGGAGTGGATGACAAGGGTAGGAATTTATTGGGGAGGTAACTGAATGTTCAATAAATGTAACGGGTAACATAAAGTTACTGTAATAAGCAAAACAGTACTTAGAAATACACAAATATATACATATAGATATAGATTATTTACATTATGTTGTAGATAGCAATACTACACAGTTCTCCAAAATATATCACATACATTAATATATAAAAATGTTAATGTGTTTTAATTCTAAATAGGTTTTGATTTAAATGATATACTGAAAAGTAAATCAAATTATAATACATGCACATTTTTACAACTGACATGACAATTTTAAAATGTGAAAAGACAGTGTTCCTGAAAGCACAATCTGAACTCATTAATAAATGTAAATATGATGTGTTCTTAGAGACAAATAATGGAAATCAAATTTAGATAATTATTTCGAAAACCGTGTTTATTTCTGATTTGAAGAAGATCTTGTTTTACCAACAGGTGAGTGTACATCTAAAAATATGTTCTGTGAAAATGACACGTATGGATCAGATAAAACAATATCTAAATATACATTTTATGTTTCAAAGCTATGCACACTAGCTACCTCACCTGCTATACATATATAAGCTAGAATGCGCAGTGTTACATTTATTTTCATCATAATAAAATGCATATTTGATTTACACTATGTAAAATTCAAACAGAGATTTGAAAATACACTATTGATATATTATTATTACGGATGAATATTACAATCATAAGTTATGATTATCTAAATGTTGATTCAAAATTGCATCTAATGGATGCACATGTGTATACTTGTCCGTCTGTTTCTCTGTTATCTGCCTTCAGATTTGTATTTAATTACAAAGCAGCAATAAAATATTGAAATTTAGATTAAATGAGCATCAATATAAATGAGTTTTCATTGCAAACAGTGCATCACAGGAAAAATAGATAAATAAATAAGTAAACAACGTCTGAAAACGAACTGTTAATAAAACATAAAATGCATAAGTCCATATGTGACATGAATCCTGCTTAGCTCTGGTAGGTTATTTTATGATATTGATTTGCTGGTAGTTGTTGCTACTGGTTTCGTTGTGTAATGCTAGGTAAAAATATAAAAAAATCTCTTAACATATCCTATTGATTTTTATCCGACTTATTCTGATCCTGGAAAAAATCATATTTAGGTGGGGACATTTTCAAAATGATTGATGAGTAGGAGTTTGTACTAAGTGATCTGGTATACATTAATTCCGGGAATAGATGCTAATATCACTTATACTTATTAGCCACAAGTATGCCAATGTGGTTATCAATTGATCTGTTCCCTATGGAAGTGTCAATGGGTAAAAATCATGATTAGTGTGACCAACACTGGATTACATAATAAACGAAAGCCTATCCAATACTGAAAAAGATTCATTATTGCAAATTTGTTAAAATCTTTATTTGGTTGTTTCCGGTTCTGTTTCTATGCGTTACTTGATGCAAATGAAATGAATTAAGTTACACTTATATATCTGGGGGTTTACTTACACACAAATACAGGGAATATGTTTAGATGTGAATTCACATTTTTATTAGATATCGTCATCTTTATGGTTTTAAAATTCTCTAATATGATCTAGAGTAAAATATATTTATGGTGTATTATACAAGTATTAAATGTGTTGTGTCAACTTCAACTGCTATTTACCTTATACAATTACAGAAGTTATGTTTTTAAAGTTTCAAAATAATACATATACTTAATATACCAGAAAAACAGTATTATGAAATTAACAAGCTAGACAGTAAAATATTAAATATATTTTTTTTCGTTCTAAAATTTGTAGAGAGGAAAAGACTAATCTCTAGAATATGTTAACACTGACAAACAAGATATGCACTGCTATTTTTTAATAGGGAATATTTCTTTAACACTTTTCAAGAACAACTTTCATCAAAAATCGAAATACTCTTTTGACAATGAGGGCTGTTAAACCTGATATGAAGCTATACATAATATATCATTGTACAATCGTATAAATCAAAATATGAATGATTGAGAGGCATTTTATATGTTACATAGATTTACATGTCAGGTTTGACAAATGCATTTCACATCTTCAGTACACCCGCTCAAATTCCACATCGGTAATCTAGCAACGAATACTTTCTAAAGAGAGGCATTTGATTAACCGCTGATTCAACAGGTTGGGGCGATAATCTATTTTTCAAAAACCCGATATGGTTTTTGAGGAGACGCCTGTCCGTACCCCACCTCGACAATCGTCCCGAGACTTCCTTGTCATGTGACGCAGTGCTTCTCCGCTGGCTTCCTATCTTATTCTCATTACAAATCCATTTTTAGCTCCATGCCCGGTTGTTGAATATTTAGAAAGCCTAAATTACCGTCATTTTGGCGATAAACCGTAGGAAGTACGGCAAACAAACGTCCCGTATTTTAAATCTGCTATAAATAATGTTGCGTGAATTGAAATCAAAGGTAGACCGGAGCCAAATCTTACTCGAGCGATTTGAACCTTTTTGTGGGCAATCGCATTTAGATATTTTAAGGACATGTTTTCTCCGCCTCGGAATCTCTGCGCCGTGCCATGTCCATAGTTTACTCACTCGGTCGTATGATTCCATTCTCTCATTCTCAAGTGGTCTTTTGAAAATATATTCTGACTCAAGGGACTAATATGTTTAGAGAAAATGTCATTTGAGGCGTGTAGTGTTGTGGTTTTCTCTAGTCGTGAGGATGATGTAAATGATCCCGTGGCGATTCGAATGTGATATATTTTATACAACATTTCCGGGCCCTTTAACATTACTGAGGTGGGAAAGTTTTGGCTAGCTCAGTTCTCCCTAAGTGAGTTCATGGGTGAAGGTTTATCCAACGATACTCCTTCCAAGTGTAGCTGCAAACTTGTATTGAACGACATCGAAATATTAAAGTTGATAATATTATTATGCATAAAATAACAGTTTGGGAAATTCCTTTAGACCACCTTTTCCTCAATAAGATTCATCAGTTTGGAAATATGTGATATCAAAGTTTGACTTTTTACACATACATTTTTGATACGTACATTGTTTGTGTAAAAAGTAAAACTTTGATATTACCTATTACTATGACCAGTTAGTAATAAATCATGAACGATAACTCTAGTATCGGCTGAAATTACAACTAGCTTGTCTGAAAAAGAGAACTAAAAGTATTACCTCTCAATCAAATTTGGTAATAATGACATTTTCTTTTGTATAAGAACATATTATTATTATTCCATTCCAAAATAATACCAGGATTACAAAATCAATTGAAGTGGCCGAGGACTGCTCTATTCTGAAGTCGGTGTAATACTAACAGTTACAATATCGATCTCTCGGAGAACACAGAGCTTGGTGCTATGTGTTACTGAACCAGAAACGGTAGACTATAAACAACAGACTAATGGAGAAACAAGTGAATCTGGAGGTTCGTTATGTCGATAGTGATAAAACGTAAAGACCTAATAGGGAGAGGCACCGTCAGCTGACCGGCGGGGGCCGCTACGGTGCTGTGGCAGATTGCGGTGTCTTATCGGCGCTTATTGTAGGGACATATTGATGTACTTTTTTTCGTAGACCGCGGTCAATATTATCGCAGTAGGCCAAATAGAAAGTACATTTTAATTTGTATTTGATCTGCAGACAAACGACAATCACATTATTTTGGATAGTGTTGTATCAAAACCTAGTCAGGAGAGTGATCACTGGAAATACGATTTCATGGTTCTATTGTGTTTCGATTTCGCTTACGATTGATAATAGTGAAAGTAGAGTTACTCGAGGGACGACAAATGATATTGTCTGTAGCCTAAGTAATGTCGTATCTTACTATACACATTGCCAGGCTTGAGATGTGTTACAATCATTAGCATCGCTCTTAATTAACCGAATCGTCAACACCACACCCACATCAACGTGTAACTCGCAGAGAACAGACTGAGCTAATGAACAAAATCCAAATAATTCGTAAGAAATAATTAACAAGGCTTCCAGAATCGTGACCCTGTTTGATTCCAATTAAAAGATGTAGAATACCTACATAGGGAACAGAAATAATGGGGAACACTCAATATAAGTATCGAAACTGAAGAACAAACAACCATGCAAGTGTTCTGGAAAACAGGTGTTTCTCATTAATTATTTCTCCTTTGGTTAATTCCTCACACTAAGCAAGGGACACACGTTAAATTTAAAAAGCGTTTGTTTTTCTGAACATGTTGCTACTTATCCGCCATAACGAACTGTTGGTATTTATCAAAAATGCATTACCGCTGAGCAGGGTTACCGGAAGTCATTCTTAGTCACTTATGCGTTTTTTTTCGCTTTATCTCCACAAGTAGCCTGTGACACTTGAATCAAAGTAGTTAGATATGTCATACTACACACACGAATCTATTATACGGGAACTAGACTGTTTATCAGATCAAATAAAGATGCATTTTTGAATTGAAGAATGTCTCCAACCAAAGTATGTTTTCTATTCATACTTGTTTGTATTAATGACATCATTTAAGTCATATCTTAAAATTATTTATTAATTATGTCTCTGAATATAGTACAAATGCTAAAAAATAATCCATTCCCCGCTGTTTTGTCTCAAAATAGAAGTTACACCCCTCAGAGACAGACTTCCCATTATAACAAAATGAACTATTGGAAATTCGGTCCAATGTGGCGCTGACACGACGATAGTATACCGTAGCAAAATAAGCGATGTCGTTTTGGACGTCACCCACCGAACAAATAATAAATACACTGGTTTTAGTTCACGGTAATAATGAGACAGAGAACACAAAGATATTTTCTTTGATAAAAAATGCCAGTGAATCTCTGTAAAGAAAAGCGCCGGCTTTTCGCCACACTCAAAATCGAAATCGATGAAAAACTAGCGCCGTTCCCGTGTATCAATTTATTAAATATTAGAATTGTAAACGTCACCAGTGAGGCTGTTATATTTACAGACCATTAAAACTGGTGTATAGCATTAAAGATTAAACAAAGACAGTAGACCTTCCAAACAAGATAGGTATCGTAACCGTCACAACAAGGACGCGCCCTTTACCATTGTAACCGTCACAACAAGGACGCGCCCTCAACCATGTCAATTCTAGTCTTTAACATGTTTGTTACATTGTTTTCAGTATGCATCGTATTTACACAATACTGACTATTTATTTAGAAAATCGATAGAAAACATGGCATCTTCACTTGTATTCATATTTCCGATGGTTTTGCTTTATTAAAAGCAGATTTTGGGATTGATTAAGCAGCGACGTATCTCAATGCGGAAAATAGATGGCATCAATGATAAAGCCAGATTTGGTGACGATAAAGCATAGGCTTGGTAATGATGGCGTGGACGTGTGTGTACTGAGCTGTGGTTTTAACGGAACTGATGAATGCGATATCAAAAATAATATCATCAATATTCTAGTTCTCAACAAAATTAGCACATGACCTACATACTGATAAATGGTGTGACATCACCTGTGGTTCCGTGACTTAAACACAAGAATAACCGTTTTCTGGAAATAAAATATCTTATATATTACATATGAAGAACAAGTTATTTTGATCACACAATCCGCAAAAGCGCATGGGCCTCAAATAACACTGCATCACAGTGGAAGATGGGAACACATATGCTACTATAAAGACAAAGGGTTGGGATACATGTAACCTAGTTAGCTTAACTGTCTTTGTACTAAGCTAGGCTATTGCGAGTTTGAAAAACTGTGTGCTGTTATTCATTACGGAATATGTGGCACAGTGAGTTACGATCCGTTTCACCCCATGGTTCCGCACTTTTCCGTACTCCATAACGTCATAACGCAGACTATCTGTGTAAAAACATGTCCCATAATTCCTATGTAAATCCTAGCAATATCATAACATCAGCAAGTTAACGAACATTCTCAATTCCATGCCGGCTTTTCCTCGAGTACTTGAAGCAAAAGTATGTGTTATCTGCGCAATGACCGTAAGGATTTTATCAGCAGTGGTAATCTTCCATATTTTGGTAATAAACCTAAATATCTCACTTTGTTTAAAAGTACTTATGACACGGAACATATTTATTTTTTCACAGCGGCAGTATTACGAATTCATTTGAACTTTGATTTATGATGAATCAGCGTTGGCGTCAAGAAGCAACCTGTTTGAACAAATATCGCGACTTTCAGCATGCGTAATATGTAAAAACGAATAACGAACGAAAATTGGGTATTCGGGTAATGATGTAGAATTTATTTGAATATACACCGTACGTAAAAGCTATGCGATTTGCATCAATCTTAATTGCAGTATTGGAAAAAAAAGTAAAATCTATGTGATTAACATCAAGTTTAATTGCAGTGCTAAGTAGAATAGTGTTTTTTCCCTAAAAGTGCGCATGACACTGCAACTTTTACAAACATATTCATTTATCTAGAATTAAGTAAAAATAATATACGAGGTGTGAATTAGTGTCAGAGCTAATTCAGTGAGTGTCAGCTGAATGTTTGTCTGTGCCATGACCAGGCGGCGTTTGTTTTATAAGGTATTAAGTCATACCTGCACGGATTGCAATTAATACACAGGTAGGACACATTCTGGTAACGAGGACAAATATTTGTATATATAATATGGCAAACGAGCTCATTAAGTTACGAGCGTGACGAGGGAGTTTAGTCGGACGCCTTCCTTTCTGTCCCAGAGTAGAGATACTGACAACTGTTTGCCTAACAATCTGTAAATCTGTATTTATAAAAAATGAAACATTTCGATGGTGATTTTAAGAATTAAAAACACAAATTAATTGGTATTTCTATCCTAAAATTAAGTTATCGACGTTCATACATAGCTTTCTATGACAAATGCTGGTGTATTTCTGAATGCCAGAATCGATTTGCTCAGGGTCATTTTGGTATCGAGGTTAACGCTCAGTTTTTGGCTGATGAAGACGTGTCGGTATTGGAGTGCTAACATCCTCGATAGATCATATCAACTGACGTTATACATAAGTCATCGTTTGTGAATGGATGCGTTTTCACAAATTACATCCCCGTGTGTTCGTTCGGTGTGTATTGTGGTACGATAGTAGACTTAAGGTATATAATATTTCGGCTTAAGAGATGTTCTCGAGAAACTTTTTTTCCATGGATGGGTCGAATAAATATCAACATTAAGAAACGTAATTTATGACAAAACATTAACGCAGTTAGTTTTGACCACGGTGCCAACAAACAAATCGTTCTTGAACTCATCTGAGGATAGCTAACCTTAAAAGGTTCATCTGAAGGTCGCTATCAGTGAGTTCACAAACACAGGAGAACTTCGGATGATTCTTTGTTTAACTAAGGGTTTCTATGACCAGGTGATAGATCTGGATATTAGGTAGGCCGATTGTAGCTTGTACAACCTTGTAAAGATGACAGTTTATTCGACTTACGGTTTGGTCTGTACTGTTTAATCAGACAAGATCCGGTTTTGGCCTTCCCCAACATCCTGAAGTGTATGTCGTAGTGAAAGATCAATGAAAGATGCAATATGTTTAACCAATAAAATTTGACAACGTTAGCATTACGTTAAAACATCGTAACAATTTTAAATGTGACCCTGGTGCTCTATCAGACAAAGGAATCAAATACAATTCTGTAGTTTGTGGTGTCTGTACCGTAAAGGCGGTATTGATTGGGGGAAACGTGAGTTCCGGCCCGTGGATTAGATGTAACGATACCGTAACCGTTTTGTATTTAGAAACAAGTCATAAATTGTTTCCTCTCTTCAAGTCTCACCGCTACAAGGCGACTTCATAGTTAAAGTGTAATCTACGATGTGACAACACGGACAGATACGTGTGTGTGACACCGAGGCTTTGCTTGTTGTGTACTCTTGTGCCGTAACTTTATCGCCATTCATGCATACACATGAGTTATCTTATCGTGCGATCAAACGTGTAATAGAAAATAAAGCAAGATGCATATTTTATGAAGATCATAAATTCACCTGAAGTTTGTTCTACATTTTCTCGTTCATGCACGTTGGTGTTCGTATTTTGTATAAAGTGAACTCCTGTTGCAAAACTGAAACGCTGCTCTCTGTTTTTCACGGCTTGGTGATGCGTGACGCTAAATACAGCGCCTTGTCGGTCTGTCCTGTCGCTGACTGTGTCCAGCTAACCAAAACGTCCACATTCGTCCCAGGAGACAATTTATTAATCGATGTCGTGTCAATGCCGTGTGAATCATATCTTCCTGTTAAATATGTATGTCCGTCTCCGTTAGATCGGGACATGATGTTGACAAAACCGGCTACCCGTAACTCGGATGTAGCAATGACCCACACATTGTCAGTTTAAAGTAAGGCGTACCTTGAAACAATATTATAACGTTGGTGGAATAATGAAATATATGTTGTCATTCCATCTAAAACACATTTTTAATATTTCAAGGTTCGAACTCGGAACGTTTCAACAACCAGTCTTTACTATGTTTCTATTCAGGAAATGTAAATTACCATGCACCTCTCAAATTGAAGTTACTCTTAAAAAATACCACTCAATTATGTTGCATTATCATTTCCTAAAGGGAGACTACTCAAAATTAAGGAAAATGTATAACTTTACAACACAGTGGTACTCTTTACTAGTAATTTAAATTATATCGACATCTTTGTATATATGATATGCAAGGCAAACGAAGCAATGTTTTCACGATAAAAATCACCAGAAAGTGATGAACAAAACTGCAATACATTTCGTACACTTCGTGCTTGCTGCAGCCATTTTGTCAGTACACGTGATTGTAGCCTACCTATATAATTTTAGATAATAGAGATAATTCCAGAAATTATAATGAACAGGCTACAGTACGATTGATAATTGTATCGACCTCATGTAGGCAGAGATATGACGATGATTATTGAAATGAATTGTTTCATCGCTCGTTGCGTCCAAGCTCTGGGCGAATGATGAATCATGCTTTAATCCAGAACCGTTGTTTTGAAGTGGTTCTGTGTGATAACACAGATGATATATGCGATCTTCACAGCTGATAAAGCATCACATTCAACCCCTACACCCCCTGAAACCACCCCATGGACCGATCCACGTCTTGTGATACCGCCAATATAACCGGAAACGCGAAGGCACGTGCAACCGAGTTACCGCAGTATCGTACACATGCTACAATTTCGCATGTGATGAATTCATTTTTCATAGAGTGGATTATTTACCGTTAATGCACTTTTCTGTTGCAATCAGATCTCGCAGACGATTCCAGCACCGAGGAAGAATTACAAACATAGACTTATTTCTGACAGCATGCATTTAATCTAACGCAATGGTGTCAACCTGGAGATTTATTAGAAGTTACAATTACCGAACAAAACGGTTTCGTGTAAACATTTGATCAGGGAAACCCAATCCCAAGACAACGCAACACCGTGATGGCATCCCCGATAGGACGAGAGATACAAAAATGTCTGGTTTGACTCATATTTATTCCAAATATTATATCTGAATTACGGCGAAACCTCAAAATTGTACATAACTTCTTTATAAAAAATCGCGTTTTTTGGTCAATATAGGCCCATTATGCTGACGTCCAATGTCATGCTTGGTTCATGACGTAGCTGCATGTGGTACGCCGAAGAACGAGAGAATGGTGTTATGCACACTTTTACGGTATATGCACTGCATCGTAGGTCCTTTGACATCAATCCCTACCATAAAACTGCAGCAAACTTCGGGAAAAATTAATACATATCCATAAAATTGTAGCTTTATGTTACCTTTATGCCGAACATAGTGCTACTCTTAAATGTGAGTTTACATTTAATGCCGTCAAGGTCTGTCAAATTCCACATGAACCCGTTTGCGGTATTGGAATTATTTCATCTTTAAACACGCTTTATGACTGTACATAAAAATTGTATTAATATTAAAATATATTTTGTAACGTGAAAAATTTCCTATTCATATTACACCGCGTTACAAAAAGCATAGATGGAATTATTTAACAATTTCCAATAGACATAGGAGATATTTCCTTCAGGATAGTGTCCGGTGAAGTTCCTATAAGTATTGGATGTAGCCGTTAAGCTTCCCTGTCAAGTTCTTTTTATTAGTGTACGGATTTTAAACCTTTTTATTAGTGTACGGATTTTAAACCTTTTTATTAGTGTACGGATTTTAAACTTTGCTGGATTGGTTACGTTATGAGCAATACATATATATATGGATACGGTAACATCGTTTTTAATGTAATTCCACCCTGTTTATATCTCAAACGGTTTCGTTTTTCAATTCGAAAGTTTGTGTACGGGTTTCCAATCCAACATCGCTATGTCTGTGCGTACTGCCTTGTGGAATAGCTGTACGTTGTATTAGTAAATAGAGAATAACGTTTTCAAGTTCAATGATTTATTTGAAACAATAAAAACAACGTGTTATTTGATCTATATCCCACCGTTATGACCTACTTATGATGAAGCAGAAATTAGATGTCGGTGTCGACATCACAGCCACTATACGTTGGTTCATAAACGCCATAGGTATCATCTGCTTGTGACGTATAGGTCCGGGGCAGCAGACCGTGTCTGCCCGATAGGTATGGGACACTGAATCAATGACTCCCCTGATGGCGATCTTCGTACGTGACTTTGCAGCTAAAGTGTGAAAATTAGTATTGTCGGATCTGGAATCTGTGTTATAGGATATTTCACCTCTCATAAATGTGTATATCCGTTATCTTCCGTCCTGACGAACACTGGGAGTTTTAAAAACTTTTTTTCTTAATTGAATTCACTTAGCCCTCCAGTAAATTGCACGCATAGTATGTTGCTTGCAATAGTAAAAAAAATGTCGACAGGTTCATCGAAAATTGTGTAATAGGGTTTCATCGTTTAATGTTAGTTAGTCGTAATTTGAACGTCTCAAAAAAATAAAATTTCCTACTTATGTAATAATAGTTGAAATGTTCATACATAGAATCCCAGCGCTTATCGTTGATTGGAAAGCAAGGTCATTTACCATTGCGCTATCAGCATATCGCTCATGGTATATGTTATGTTCAGAAATACTTTTCTTTCCATAATATTATAATTCTCTCAAAAGGTCCCATTTGTTGCCACAGTATGAATATAGAGGGAAAACATAAATGAACAGGAGGAGACACTCTTCAATACCTGTGCGAAGAGTGGTGGGACTCTCTACCTTCACATAGCCATTGCCTAAGAAACGGGGTGCACACACCTAACATAGGTTGTGTTTTTATATATTTGTTGAATGTATATGAACTTGTTGTACGCGGGCTCCAGATCTAGCAACACAGCTGGAACGAAGTTTTTAGCAAGAACGCACTTAAAAGCGTTATGTTCGACTGTATTGCCCATGGATGCGAGGGGGGAACCCTTTCCCATAATCCTCTTATATCGCCTAATAAAATCTTTCTTATCATTCCATAAATCTGGATATTAATTTAAATGATCAGTGACATCGGAGTTACGAAAACCAACAATGGGTAATGAGGATTCGTTGGTTGAACATTTGGCGCCTTGCTTGAGAATGCTTCATACCAAAATCCTTCTTAGGGATTAATTTTCGTATATTCAGTGACACTAAATATACACAATATACCTGGTATTGCAAATGAAAATTTGGCTTCTGTATGTGTAATTGTAATTATGCATTGTTTTGGATTTTTGCGTTGGATGGGGTTGTGGTTTTGGTCGGAGGTTGTTCAGCGTCCTATTAACAGAGTTAACATTTCCTTCATTCAACATTCATATATGTTTCCATGTATATTTTATTTCTCGTTCACCTGCTATATCACAATAACAGTGCGTGTATATATATACATTTGTTAATTCTGTGTTATGGTATAATGGTATCGAGCTGGTCTACTGTGACTTGGGTTCGCTCTGCATTAACTACACTGTACACTATATATTGTATGCCCGTCGAATCGTATACTCTCCGTTCGAGCTCTGATATTTAACACAAAGCAGTCATCGATCTATGACGAAATGTAAAGACAATGGAACTCATCGTGTAAATCAACAGTTATATTGTGAAAGCAAAAACGAGTTCTGCACCATTTAGTACCGCTCAGGGAAACGGAGCCCCAGATGAATAAGATTCTGTTTTACAACTCACGTTTTTTCATCTCAGAAAGAAAAAAACTTTGGAGATGTGAACGAGCGACAGATCAAGAATATTTGATTACGAAATATTATTTTGTTTAACAAAGATCTATCTTGCGTCTTTATTATATTGGAACTAAGGCAATAACTTGTTTAAAGCCATATGTTTTTATTATCAACCGATATCTACGCGGCCTTGAAGACCAAAAGTAGATAGCGGTTTGCGCATGTCCATAAATAATGTTACTCGCGCACAGAATGGATGTCTAATTGAATCCGTGTATAATGTACCACACTTACACATGCGAGACCCGAGACACATGCATGCAACACAATTCCAGCCTAGCTTGAAAAAAATACAAATCCTGGGCGTTTGAAGGGGGAGGGAGAGAAATCCAGTTGAGGGTGTAAACTTACTATTCCTCGTCAAGTCAACCTTGTTACACGACTATGGGCATTATATACCAATGGCTTCTATTCTATCTTTAATATTTCCCACATTTCATACAAATGAAATTAGTGGATGTGTTAGGAGCATATGTCTTGGTTACATAGAAATCATATGATATGTATACATGTCGTATTTTCTTATGAGGTTCCAGTAGTTATAGAGCGAGCGCGGATAATTCCTGTTCGTCGTTTGTCAGTTCTGGTTGTCGTTACGTGTTCTTTGGTGATATCGTAAATGTCGTTGTAAAACGTTGAAATACAATATTGCAATGCATAACGACCACAATATGAAATAGCCCGACGAAAGATGTGCCCAGATGTTATGCACGTCATACGTACGGCAGATAGACACGCCATCCTATCGGAAGACAATGCCGTAGGACCTAACCTCACATACGGCAATACACCTAGTCCTCAACCACATGTTGTGTATATATGTGTATATATTAGTCCTTCTGAATTAATTTCCGTTTGTCTAGTCTATGCTAGCGTCTCTATTATTTGTATATTTCAGCAGAGGTGTATAATCTGATCGTGTTTATAACGATCTTCGTATCATATCGACATGAACCATCGACTACATCGTTCGTTAGGGTTTTGACCTAACCAAAGCAGCTTAATGACAGTGTGTTGTCGTGGATCATGCTCCAAATCTGGAGATCGGTAACAAGGGCACAACCCCCAAAAGGTGTGATGAATTCTGACGTCACTCTCAATGGAAATTCTTCTCAGAATATTTTAAGTGAGGATTTTTCTATTTCTGAAACTTTCCCAATTTGGTATCCATACCGTTGGACAAAGCTCCGCCGGTGATTGTGCGATCCCAACTCACATATGGAATTGGATGGGGTTTGGCTCCTGTCCACGAATTTAAAGCGCTAGCACGTTGTTTGTTTTCTACAGAACACGTTATACTCTGACACACTGTTGAGGCGTTATAAATGGGAACACTGCAGTCTCGTGTGGTTTCCCAAGAGATGCGTGGTGACTAAAAGGGCAAGGTGGCAACCTTCCCTAGCTAGTACCACGCTCTGGCGGAGAGTATTCACGAGAGACATCCACAAGAGGCCTCTTCGGGGGCAAATCAACCATGGATAATGTGTTTAAATACATCCTAACTGTTTTGGATAATTTTGACTTAGCTTTTTTAATGAGCTGTCTGCAAAAAGATATTTCTACTTATAAAATGGTTGGCAACCATAGATGAGCAAACTTCCTTGAATCGTTGTGTAATATTCTCTGATAGAGGTGATACCCTGTCTGTTGACTCGGATAGAACTAACTTCTACCTGTAAAACATTTGTACCCTGAATTAAAACTTTTCATACAGGAACGTTATTTCTGAAATTGGACCAACAGGAGCACAGAATGTGGTAAACTTTCAGAACAAATGAGAATCTCCGCGGGTAAAAACTCGGGTATGCCTGTTTGGAAAATGCATGACGTGCGTGGTTATAGATCTCACAACGAATACAAATTTAATTGAAATATATTCTTCTTTCTTTGGTCATTCGCTATGTATCCGGGATGATATCACATTTAAATACATTCTAAAACTACTTTGCCTGGGTTTCATATATACATTGGGTTTGGAATTTCAAATTCTGATTAAGACTATCGTTATTTTGGAATCTCTCCAAATGCGATTTAGTGATATTTTACACAGCCCCTCACGCTCTTCAGAATCCGGTACAGAAAGGAACATTTTCAGTTTGTATCAGTCTACATGCAGCATAAAAGGCAATTATCATTGGGAAATAGTTTGTCTGTAGATCAAAATAACGATTCAGTCGAATTACGTTCAACCATGGAAGAGTCGAGCTTTTCCCGTCATGTTCCCGGCTGCTGAAACGATCCGGATGTAATATATATAATTATAACATAAAGCAAGCGATCTGTGATATATGTAATAAGTGTTTCTTGCGTCGAGGTATTTGAAGTTAAAATATAATATATCATAGATCATAAATCTATACTTCAATCCTTAACTGTGTATATTACGGAGCATACGGCTATATCGTCTGTATAACAAGGGGCCTTGCGTTTATAGTGATTTCGACAGCTATATAAATCTTGTACCAATGATCACGGAGGATATACACATGAAAATAAATGGAATCGATACATCATAGGCAACTAGAGAGAAAAGACAACGATCTTACGCCGACTGATTTACGAGATCGCAAATGTAGTTTGAGACACTACGATAAAAGCATTGTCAAATTGTCGGTGCGTGCGAGTGAACACGACACACTATCCTTACTTCCACATTTACATATATACATTATTATTAATCTACTCATTTGCATATCATGCACAATATACTTAATAATACGGGTTTCCATTATTAAAGTGTGTGTTTTATAGCGAGTTTACACAGAAAAACGTTGTCATGTTTTCAAGATAATTACATATGTTTTGAAGTTTGTTAAAAATGTACACATTAGGTTGACATATGCAATATATATATCGGATCTATTTAAAGCACAGAGGTTTAACCTGTACATATATACTCACAAATATTATATTTTTTTGCTATGAGGATCATGTCGTTTAACCGTTGTGTCCGAGATCACACAGACAAGATACTTTACATTTAAATTTTAACACCGGTGTAAAAACTCGACTGTTACTGCAATTGCGCTGAAACGTTAAAAACCATTAAGAAACAACAAAATGGTATTGGACTTCCTTGTGAAAGTCTTTTATCATTACTTGAAAAAGTGCCGAAATGATAAAATCTTTAAAAAGGCATACCTGGGTGTGTACTTCTGCACTTAGTTGTATAAATGGACCTGTGTCCAATTGCTGAAATGTAGGCAACAAAAAGGCACAACAACTCCGTTATTGATGGAAGAAATAATAATAACATTCAGAGATTAAAATTTGATACATGGACATGTATCGCTTGAAGGATACATATAGTTGCTAGAATAGTCTAGATATCATAAATCTCAATGAAAAGTATATTTTGTAATTGGTAACACGTTTTTCTGATGACGCGTTTGGACACTTGAAGGAACTAGCTGAGAATCTTGTTGATGTATTTCTGGAAATTAGCGTCGGAATGCCAGGCAATAATTTCCCGCGGCTACTTCCGTCTGTTGTTACAAAGGGAAAATCCTATCAATCTACGTGGTAAACTTGCCTAGGAACTGTGACATAGGCAATAACGCCGGCGTTAGTCGTAACCACATCAGCACTGAGCGCTCGGTATGTGTCGAGTTTTAACTAAGAACCGAATCTCATTAAGCTCCAAATTCAGTGTATAAAATTCTCGCGAAATGACCAGCCCCCTATCGATACTATTTACATCACTTGGACTATAAACATGTTCTGTGTGATTGATATGCTGTTTGCCTGTGTAGCAGGCTCCTAGCACTTGTGATGAGCTATAGGGAGCCGGGCATAAGTGATAATAGAACCAAGGACGCGTCTAGACTCGGGACCGGAGACGGAGGGAACGACTCCATTCCGGATTATTGTATTGAAACTAAATAGCGAAGCCATGTCTATGTAGTGCTACAAGTAGCACTTGATATATATATCAATTTAAAATCGAAATATCGGTTATGTGTTAATGTAATTGGAAGCAAATTTTAATTCTATGTATTTCGGCATAAAGAGTTGTAACCCAGATTCCTTCACAAATACAGTCAAAGTGCTAAAATGCTTATCTTGTAATCGCGAGTAGGGCCTCCCTTGGCGATTCTCAATCATTCCGTCCGATTGGCTAATGAAGAAATATACATTCAACTTATTTATGGTTTCTGTAATTGGGGGAAACTAAATCACAGAGGGTCAATGTTAAGATATGTCAGAACTAGATCTGTCAGCGCGAGAAAGTGACATTTCACATATTTCGCGCAGTGATACACCGTGACGGTATCCGTATCCAATCAGATACGAGAATAATTAATGGGTCTAGACCAATGGCAAGGTATCATACCCAAGAGACTCTTCTCATTGGTCAAGGGTTAATCATCGATATCAAATGTTGATTGATTATTCATCATATCTTTAAATTAGAAGTAATATTTTATGAATAATCAGAATCCTTTAATTTCGGACATTTCATCGATAATAGTTTCCACACATGCAAGAAGAAAAACTACCAGAAAAAGGCGAAAATAAGTCGCAAAAAGATAATCCAGATTCAACTCAAATACACACAAACTATAGTAGTAATATTTGACGACGATCACAGTTAAACATGAATACAAAAAATAGCATTTACCCGAGGCAGTTTAGTAGCGTAGATTTGAACTGTGCGAAAACTACTCTGCTCATTTGAAAAGACTGTTTAATGACCAAACAGGAAATATTCACGGTGTTGATGTTTTATGTTTTAATCGATTTCATGAACCTCGGAGATTTTCCGTTCGCGCGTGTCTGCCGAGCGCCGTTATTTACTTTTCTGTGTGGTATAGCGTACAGCTAATTGATTAACGCTGTAATTATCCAATTTATGACCTAATTCATAGATATAATCTTTACCCGTAATCTATCTTTTTTTTGTCTCCACCCAAGCTTTGTATAGAAGTCATGCGATCAATCATGTATATTACAAACAACTGATCATTGATCTGATGTATATTTCACTCCCATTATTAGAATATATTGGCTGGTGGTTGTATTTTGTATTTTGTCTTATTAACTGTTATAAATGATTTCATGTTTCATTGCACGTGGATTAGATCGGCGGTAGTGCCCTGTTGATGTTCCGATAGATTCACTGTGTTGTAATCGATCAGACGAACTTTAGTGCCCAGGTATTCACCTTGTGCGGTGCTAGGTTTCAAGTCGGGATTAAATAATTCAGATGTTAAACCGCGCGTGCTATCAACACCTCATCAATAAAACATGTTTATTCTTACCTCGGTGAAATTATTTCATTCCGTATACTCACCTGTGAAAACAAAAACAAAACGGTTTTACGTGAATGAATATGCCCAACTTCCTGTTTTTTTTAAATTACACTGTTGCGGTTCAAAATAATCATACACACTTAAACAGTACTATTTAACACAAGAAGGATATAGCTGGAATCTTTTACGTGGTTAACAGTTACACGCATCGGTTACCTGAATTTCAGAAAGTATATTTAATCAGAATTTCAATTAGATACAACACAGTTACATAAAATAAGGATGTGATTTTCTCTGTCTTGAAATAGACATCGGTTAACATTAGAATCATATACTCTTTAGGGGCGAAAATGGTGATTATAAATTTATTAAATGCGGAAAACATATATTTGTATATTATTTTCAATGGGGAACAAACAAAATTATTTGCGGAAATACATATTTTTTTCTGTCTATTAGATCATTCATTCATTAAAAACATCCTATTGCAATTTTTCTGAAGTAAAAAATACCTCTTTTTTATAATCATACAAGATTATATGGGAAAAGTAAAGGTAAGAATAATTATATAAAAAACCCTTGTCGGTAATACACTAAAACCCTACGGCTATATGTGTCTGCAGTGATTCTCTGTGACGTGTACATTCCCGTAGTATATATCTATGCCTATTTGTAGGTATGAGGATTTTTTTAAAGTAATAATTGATAGTTTACTCATTTTGTAGTTAATAATACCTAGCAAATAAACCACAGTTAACGAGGGTAATAAACAAACACTGCGACCAACAAAATGCCCTCAAGCAAAGCATAAATGTGGAAAAAACAGGTAGCTCCGATTTCGCATAATATAAATTGTCGTGATTTGAAGATACAGGTGTGGACCTATACACGTGTGCTATATTGCTCCCTGGGTCACGGTGCTAATGTGATGTATCTAGTTCAATTTGATAGGCCCGGTTTAATGACTTCTTATCATTGAATTTATTAAACATAGAAATTGAACTTTATACTTTTCATCTTCTTATTAATATTTATACCCCCACGAACATGCATATTTGAATTATTTTGACACCTGTTTTAATAAGAGATGTATGAGATCTCTTAGAAAAGAATTAAATTAAAGTTTTAAACCATAATACAAATTATTCGCTATTTAAAATTAAGCTTTGCATATTCATTTTACGACCTGAATATTTATAATACTATTTCTTCACTTCATTGTATTTACTTGCTATATTTAAACATTATATTTAATACTGATAATAACCCGAGGTTCTTATATACCGCTTTTACACGACCTATAGTTCGTAGGTCGTCTCAAAGCGATTCAAAAATTATTATCCGTGGTTAATGATTGTAAATTGATATTTTCACTCTTGTACACGGCAGTCTTAACTTGCTAAAATATAGGTTTTAATTATTTTGCAGAGGTTACGTACGAACAGAAGCGGACGCGCCAGACGTATACCCGATACCAGACACTGGAACTGGAGAAGGAGTTCCACTACAACCGCTATCTGACTCGGCGGAGGCGGATTGAGATTGCCCATTTACTCGGACTTACGGAGCGGCAGATTAAGATATGGTTCCAGAATCGACGAATGAAATGGAAAAAGGAGAACAATATTCCTAAACTGACCGGTCCGGATCGGTCAAAACCTGAAACAGATCCTGACAGAACAAACATTGGCGCGAGTCCAAGTTCAGACGAAAATAATTATTCCAATTAAGTGATACTAGTGTGACTGACTGCTGGCAGAGTTTTGATATAACGAGAACGAAAAACACACACACTTTATTCATCTCAGGGTAAAAAGACGGTTAAAAGAAACGAGACGAACTCCCGATTTTTGCTCATCATACAGGTCCCATTGTGTTATAGATGAGGTGCGCTTATTACCAAGTGTACGGCATGTGTTTAAAAAGTGGTGTGCGCTTACAGACATCGGTACGGTAAGTGCACATATAAAGGAATGTGCACCGTCTTGTGATGATGGTTATAGGGTAAAAAGTCAAGAATTCCCACATGTAAATTCATCCAAGTTTCAAAGATGGTTACTAAATATATTTCATGAATATTTACGATAGGGGTTATATCCCAGTTGTATGAATCATTGTTATGATTTATTTGGCCGATTTTTATTATTAGTTTCCTTTATAAAACTATTTCGTTAAACTTTTAGCCAAAATAATCATCTGATTTAGGATGTTGATGTTTGTTATAAATAGAAAATTCGAATATAAGAAATAAGGGAATGTGATAAAATAAAAATGAATTGCTATTTATCAGTTTTATATTTGGTAAAATAAACTTGGATGAAATTTAGCGGATATATTCTTGCAAACTAATTCTACAAATGTGAAATCATTCACCACGGAGGATGTTGACAGTGCTTTTTATCGTAACCCGTTCGACGATTGTGGAGTTTTCATCTTCACCATCGTTCTTTCCATCTCCAATATCATCGGTTAGGCCGGAGAGATGGTATGAGAACAAAATATCCATGGACTGTGTGCTCTGTGCTAACCTCATACAAGGCTCACACACACACATATTGGTAAGGTCCGCCTTTTTTTCAGATATATATGTTTTTGACCTTTTTTGTTTGTCAGAAACACCGAACTAGTCCTATTCTGTTCTGCCAGAATTAGTATAATGCATAATGCAGCATTTACATATAAAAATGTAGCAGTGCAGGATTTTGTAAGTAAACAAAATTTGATATTTGAGAGCCGCTATTTTCCCAGTTAATTGTTATGTTGTTTTTTAACTTTAGTTATACAGATCTTAAAACTTCTAGACAATAAAATATTCGTAGATTAGAAAGTCATTTTCGTCTTGAAACAAAATACAAACAAGCTTGTTTACCCCGCAATATTATCGATGAAAACAAAATTAGTCTAATTTACATTTACACTTACCATTTTCTTGAGTTAAATGCAATGTAATCTAAAATAAAATAAAAAAATGTCAGCCCCACTAGAGAATGTTCTGCTTCACAAGTCAAATTGATTTTGACTGTTCATTGAATCCTCCTTCAATATAAATAATACTGAAATGAAATACTTAATTCTAACATTGAAAAAGAGCTAATATTTCTTTTTTATTAAACTTGATAATTTAAAGAAATTCCCAAAATCTCGTGTACATAGATTACACTTAATCAACGTATCCCATTTTTATTTTTGTAATCATTTTCTCTCGGTGCACACAGAAACAGAAAAGTATATCTGTTTACAGTGAAACATATTTTTATTAAATAATAAATTCTTTGGTATCACGATAACCTGTCTTATTCAGTTTTCTTCGATCAACCTTATTCTTTTTTAATAAAGCTCATCCCGACACAAATTAGGGAGCAAAAATCAATATTAGTACCTGTTAAAAATAAATTGACGATTTTCTGCGAGCTTACAAAGCTTTATTCCCTCCCTTACCTGCTCAATCATCAAAACCACTTAATTTGCTCTGCTCTAAAAAAATATTTTAACACCTCAGAAATACAGAAATAAACACCAAGGTGTTAATAATTCATGAATTAAACATTTTTTCGTTTTGAATGTTTGGACAAAAAACTGTATATAAATTCATTCACCTGAACAACACAAATATTTACACAACTCTAGTAAGCGTTGGATTTCGTCAAGAATGACGCTATCGGCCTAAACGGGAGTTTTCAGAGGGCCGGGAAAGGCTGAGTCACTGCGCCATCTGTGTGTGCTACGCTCCAATGCCTAGAAAGGTAGGCGGTATTCACTCGGTCGGTTTGTAGCCAATCAAAAAATTCGATATATCTCAAACACTAAGCTCCGCCCACTAAAGGGCGTATGAAGATCGCGGAATAAAGTAGTACCTGATTTTGTTGAAGAAGTTTAATTTAGTTATTTATACCCGTGTTTTTGATAGAAATCTTATGTTTGCATATCATTTCTTTCGAGTAACATAGGCTAATGAAATGTAAACGTTTCTTTTAATATTTTTTTTAATTGTTTATTTTGTAACCGCGTGCATGGCTCTAGCGTTGGAGCTGTTCCCTTGTTATCATTTATATATTATATACATATATATATATAAATGATGTTGAAATGAATACAGACTAATTTTCGGCATTCTTAAAAAGTTAGAAAGAATGAAATGAATTGTATAGTGCATGTTAAGGGAGAAATGGATATAAATGACTTTGAATGGATTGTGTATGGCTTAAATGAAAATGAGCGTGGTGATTGTGTGCGATTGTTGACTCGGATGTGTTGATAATTCCATAACAATACAAGGTTTTCCCCTCAATGTGTTTTTCTGTTCTCTCTCTTTGTCTTTCTGATACAATAGATCATACCGTTAACATTCTATTAAACACACAGGAAATGTCTTCTTTTTATCTCTTAATGTAAATAATTTAGTTGTGCATTACTCCTTCTTCACTAGAGAGAGGACGAAACAAACACAGTATATTGAATTTGGTAGAGTTTTTTGTGGTTTGACGGAATGCAAACGGTATATTAGATCGCCCTGAAAAACAAGGCGTTTGTATTTATACCTTAGCATAAGCAATTCACTAATTCGGATACAAAGAAAGAAAGGAATATATGAGTTGTAAGAGAGGTGAACATGTGCGTTGTTGTATTCGCGTAGAATGTCGTTTTGTCCCTGGTTAGCGAGAATATTGAATTTGTAAGATAATACAAACAGAAAAATCGTTATACTTAATAAAACTGTGACTTTGTAAAATATTGAAGTTTTAGTTATTGATTTATTATTTTGTTTTTAATTGTTGATGGTTAAATTTTGAAATACGGTATAAAATTCAACGGGAGATTGAACATGCTACTGTTGTGTGTAAACAACCGTTATCTTTACGTACAAATATAAGTATAAAATATATATAAGTCTTAAAGCGACTGGTAAATGGATCTATGTCCCCGTTGAAACTGTTTTATTTTTGTGATTCGTACGTACCATATGATATAATATCGTATTGTTTGTAATTCGCAAATTTCCAGGTTAATTAGTTTTGAAAAAATATGTATTGCTGAGAATAAATATTAATAAGAATATCAGTAATTATAATGTCCTCTGCCGTCAGAGTTTTCAAAGATATACCTTCACATTTGATCAATATTTACTGTACAGATGAGGTCCCCTGGCTTCATTATAATATAACCAAATGAAAATGAAATATCCCGTTCACATATATCTTTCACAATATTTGATAAACAAAACATACTTGTTGATAAATAATAAGAATGATTCCCAGAGCGAAGAATACAGTATCACTTATTTACCGTCAACATGGAACGTGGATTTACCCTGTTCAACAGCACATGTACATAAAATGACATGCATACGTACATTTCATAAATAATCCTATAATTTTTGTATAAAATGTTAACATGTCCAGAAAAAGACGTAATGTTTCAACATAGTTGAACAATCTTATCGAATAGATATACTTTCAATCAAGGTTAATGGTTGCAATTCAAATTAATTGTATAAGGTAGATGTTTATGAAATTTAAAACAAACATGACCCTAAAATACAGTCATTGACAACTGATATATATATATTTATATATAAAAATAAACTATTCTACGTTGTTAAATATTATCTCGTGTTTACATCTCTGACACAAAATATAATCAAACCACAGCAATTTCATTCTGGAGACCTCCATAGCGGAAAACGTGTATCAAATCAATATTTTAAACTAAGAACCACTGTTTGGCGCCCCCTGGGAGTAGATTCCTAAGATAAGATACAACTTGCAATCAATCTACGAGTGCTACTGACTTCAGGGAAAAGGCCACCGGTCTGTTTTATAATGAAATTCAGAATTTTAAAATGTTATAAAAAAAATATTGACATAACTTTTGATTTGGTGATACAAATCATTAAGTGTTTAATATTCATCGAGGAATGATGGATATTAGAGATATCATTAAATATAGATGTTTGAACGGAAACAAGAAAGAAAAAAGAGGAAATCATCTTAAATGATTTTGAACAAACCGGTAAAACAATAAATATTCATATTTTTCTATCAATGTATTTGAAATGAGATATAGATTGATCAATGGGCATTTACATTGATTAGACACTAGCTGTCAAAATGAAATTCTTTGATATAGACAAAATCATAACCGAGATATGTGTATTACCGGTTTTATATGTCTGTAGTCATAATAAATAGGTGTCGAAACTAGAAACTAGACCCAGTGACAGAGTAACACTTGTATTATTTGTTGAAACAAAATCCTGTGTTATAGACAAATCAGAAACATATATCTTTTAGTCTTGTTTTATGGACAAAGTAAGCAATATGGAATTAAAACGTTTGAGATGCACAAAAAAACAATCTTAAAAGTGGTAATCCATGTTATACTGATTCTCAATTTTAAACATTAAAACTACGGGCTAATTCTAGTCGTACCCGATTCTAATGCTCCGTGCCGTGTATCGGGATATTTATCCATCTAGAAGTTTGTTGATATTAAGTCGAAAAGTGTAGTTTGGGTGTATGTGCATGCTATTTAGCAGGTCTAAAACATGTACGGATGATTGCTATTTTAAGTGCAGAAACTAGACTAAATACTAATCTTGAAATATGTCACTTAATATCCTTTTATATACGTCGTGAAAATTGCTAAACAAAACCTTCAAAATCCATTTTTACTAAATCTTTGGAATGATATGCGTATTCCGTCCAAAATTAGAGAAAGAAAAAGAGCGGTGCTTGTCACAACTCTCGTATAAAAATCACGAACACCAGATAAGTTTGCTCTTAGTTAAACAGTATCGTCAAAAAATGTCTGAAAGATCAGTAAGAGTTCCTTAAATATTTTAAAAGTTATAGATTATATCCATTTTAATATTAATTGGTCCTGAATTTTTGTAAGTGACAGTAATGAAATTTGCATGTATAATACACTAAAAAACACACAACATTTTCATGGAATGACTTCCTTTAAGAAATAAAGAACTATTTTAATATTCAGTGATAAAATTTCTCTCTATTTATTAAAAAAAGAGGGAAGTGAGGATACGTTAACTCGTGTGTAAAAAGAAACACCATTTTACTGATGTTTACTGTACCAACAGCGTGATTCTGCACGTACTGCGTGACAGTTACGTAATGGTACTCGAAACGCTTTAACCGATGGAAGGGAGGCAATACGAATATCATTTCGATCCAAATTTTATTGGAAAGTTTTCACAACTTCCTATTATTATTGCCTTTATTTCTCAATAATATGCATTTCTTGTCTAAGGTCGTGAGGTCAAGACTGCTTGTCAGTGTTTGAACCCCGGTGTGCTCCCGCGCAGGTTCGGTTCTGTTGTCGGGGGCAACTGGTGTGTCGGGTTTATACAGGGTCCTTGGTAAAATTATCGCTTGCCCATGAGTCAGCTAAAATGAAATAAAGGGTAGAGGAAGAAATACCAGTCGAAAGTGAAAAAATAGATATTGCCATATACTGTAATATGCCTCTACTCAGTCTGTGAGACAAATGCCTGTATTGATCCATGCATGAACGATAATGGTGACTCCCCCGTATGTATTTTAAATCGAATAGAAATAGACAGTGGGCAAAATATTTACCAGAAATCCTTTATCAGCAGTGACGAAAAATCCTAGTGCTACATTTGTATAGGAGCGGACATGAAATTTGACTCAGAACTGGCCAACCCTAACTACATAAGCTAAGGAAAAGTCAAGTTTACATGAACAGAGATGACGACAATCCTATAGCTGACAAGCTACACAAGAGTTGTTCAGAAACACACAAACTTACCTAACGTTTTCGTTCTGTAATATGTTTAGATCATCTTTGAACATTTTTGAACATGGTCCAGCTTCAACGCTTCCTCGACGGCTAATACAAGTATCTGATACTGATATGAAAAACATCCGATCATACAACTATTTCACGTCGATGAGATTGATAGGAGGTAAGAGTTTTTTTAACACAAACACTAGAATGAACATGTAAACACAAAAGCTGCATAGAACATGTAAATACAAAGCTGGATTGAACATTTCAACACAAAAGCTGAATTGAACATGCAAGCAAAAAAACTGAATTGAACATGTAAAACAAAAACTGAATTGAACATGTAAACACAAAAGCTGAATTGAACATGTAAACACAAAAGCTGAAATGAACATTTAAACACAAAGCTGGATTGAACATTTAACACAAAGCTGGATTGAACATGTAAACCAAAACGCTATATTGATCATCATGTAAACACAAAAGCTGGATAGAACATGTACACACAAAAGCTGGATTGAACATTTAAACACAAAAGCTGGATAGAACATGTAAACACAAAAGCTGCATTGAACATTTAAACACGAACACTTTATTGATCATCATGTAAACACAAAGCTGGATTGAACATGTAAACAAAAACGCTATATTGATCATCATGTAAACACAAAAGCTGGATAGAACCTGTTAACACAAAAGCTGGATTGAACATTTAAACACAAAAGCTGGATTGAACATTTAAAAACAAAAGCTGGATAGAACATGTAAACACAAAAGGTGGATTGAACATTAAAACACAAAAGCTTGATTGAACACAAAAACACAAAAGCTGGAATGACCATGCATAACACAAACGCTGGATTAAACATTAAAACAAAAAGAATGGATTAAACATGTAAACACAAACGCTGGATTGAACGCAAAAACACAAGAGCAAGTTTGAACATGTATAACACAACCACTGGATTGAACATGTCAAGCTTGATTGAACATGAAAACACAAAAGCTTTATTGAACATGAAAACACAAAAGCTGGATGAACATGAAAACACAAAATCTTGATAGAACATGGAAACACAAAAGCTTGACTGAACATGAAAACACAAAAGCTTGATTGAACATGAAAACACAAAAGCTTGATTGAACATAAAAACACAAAAGCTTGATTAAACATGAAAACACAAAAGCTGGATTGAACAAAAAAACGCAAAAGCTGGATAAAACATGTAAAAACAAAAGCTTGATTGAACATGAAAACACAAAAGCTTGATTGAACATAAAAACAAAAAGGTTTGATTGAACATAAAAGCACAAAAGCTTAATTGAACATGAAAGCACAAAAGCTTGATTAAACATGAAAACACAAAAGCTGGATTGAACAAAAAAACGCAAAAGCTGGATAAAACATGTAAAAACAAAAGCTTGATTGAACATGAAAACACAAAAGCTTGATTGAACATAAAAACAAAAAGGTTTGATTGAACATAAAAGCACAAAAGCTTGATTGAACATGAAAACACAAAAGCTTGATTGAACATGAAAACACAAAAGCTTGATTGAACATAAAAACACAAAAGCTTGATTGAACATAAAAACACAAAAGCTTGATTGAACATGAAAACACAAAAGCTTGATTGAACATGAAAACACAAAAGCTTGATTGAACATGTAAATACAAACACTGGATACAACAATTAAACACAAAAGCTTGATTAAACATGTTAACACAAAAAGCTGGATTGAACATTACAACACAAAAGCTGGATTGAACATTACACCACAAATGCGGGACAAAACACAAAAGCTTGATTAAATATAAAAACACAAACGCAGGATTAAACATAAAAACACAAACGCTGGATTGAATGCAAAAACACAAAAGCTTGATTGAACATGTATAACACAACCTCTGGATTGAACATGTAAACACAAAAGCTTAATTAAACATGTAAACACAAAAGCTCGATTGAACGCAAACACACAAAAGATTGATTGAACATGAAAACACAAAAGCTCGATTG